>NW_008658977.1:0-11809 GCF_000695815.1 Acanthisitta chloris
TTGCTCAAGGACCTGGTTACACTTGGTCGGTAATGCAGAAAGATGGGGAAACTCGTTGTGTACCGCAAGGAGACCTAACTTTAAGTGAGAATTGTGTGTAAGGCTTTTATTGTATATGTATATGGTAAGGAAGATATTGATTAGGCTATGATGTAGACGATAATAGAATAAGGAGTGGATGATGTCCTGGGTTGCAGTGTGGGGGTACGTTACAGGGTGTCAGGTTACTTTCTGATTCTGTCAGTGGTTTCTTTTTGTACTGTTGCAATTTTGTTGCATTTGTTGTTGGTTTGGTTTTCCTTTTAAATTGTACTTCTGACTTGGAGTCTCACTGGTTTGCTTTCAAACCAGCACAACATTCCTAATCAAGAAGTCAAAGGGACACAACAAGACAATCTAGACTGGCATGACCTCAGCTTTGATAAGCATCCACCCATGTACCTCTGCTGTGCGCACAGTAACTTGTGAGTGGCAAGAGCACAGTTTTTCAGAACAGATTTTACCCCTGTCTGAATATGAGACAACTCCCTTAATAATCTGCCTTTGAAACCAGTTGATTAATTCAGTGATTTAAAAGCAGCAAAAGCTGCTTTCATGCAGCTTTCTTCCTCCCATTTCTATATTGAAGAGCCTTGTAAATATCCTTTATTTTCCATTAATTATAAGCAAACCATCCTGCATTGTTTTGATAACATGTTTTCTGATCCTTCTGGTACAAAGAATTGATTGTATGCATGAGACCTTTCCCCAACACCTTCAGCAATAAAAAATGCAACAAGGAATTCACCAAGTCTCTCTGTTAGTCTCATTACTCAACCACCTCTTTGACACATTTCCTCCTGTGATCTCCTCACTGGTTCCCTAGATGATTTTCTGCCTTTGATGCATTTAGACAACTTTTCACTACCACCTTTTGCTTTCTTAGAGAAGTGGATTTTCAAACCATTTAAGAGTTGGAATGGAATGGACCTTACAGATCATCTAGTCACAACCCCCCCTGCCACGGGCAGGGACACCTCCTCACTAGATCAGATTGCTCAAGGCCTCATCCAGCCTGGTCTTGAACATCACCAGGGTCAGGGCAGCCACTATGTCCCTGGGTAACCTGTTCCAGTGTCTCACCATTTTTATAATAAAAAACATTTTTCTAATACCTACCCTAAACTTCCCTTCCTTCAGTTTGAACCTATTACCCCTTGTCCTATTATTGCAGTTCCTAACAAAGAGTCCCTCTCCAGCTCCCTTGTACTGTACTCCCTTCAGACACTGAAAAGTTGCTATGATGTCTCTACATAGTCTTCTCTTCTCCAGGCTGAACAGCCCCACCTTTCTCAGCCTGTCTTCACAGGAGAGGTGCTCCAGTCCTCTTAGCAACCTCATGGCCTACTGTGGACTTGCTCCAACAGTTCCATGTCCTTCTTATGTTGAGGACACCAGAACTGCATGCAGTATTCCAGGTAGGGTCTCATGAGCAGAGAGTAGAGGGGAAGAATCACCTTTCTGACCTGCTGGCCACACTCCTTTTGATGCAGCCCAGGATTCAATTGGCTTTCTAGGCTGCTAGTGGACACTGCTGGCTCATGGTGAGCTTCTCATCTACTGTTAATGTCATCCAGATGATGTCACCCTATCTGAATGATTAAGGACAGATTTAGTTTTCCAATCAGAGAAAGCATTCAGTTTCAAGGGGAGCTTTCATCAGAATGATTACTTGCTGTGTTGAAATTGCCCCAGCAAACAGCATTGCTGACCTTCCCTCTGCAGGAAATCTCAGCATCTGTCAATTGATCAGTCAGGATTACCACCATTTTACACCACATCAGGATTACCACCATTTTACACCACATCAGGATTAAATATGGCATTCACTTGTTCAAGTAGAATACTGCAGATACCTGTTGTTTTGCGTTTGTGTCGTGCTTTAGCAGTGGTATTCCCCGATTTAGTGTTCCCACTGAAACCCCCCAGATCCCAGGATGCTTGCCGACTCCTCCACGCCCTCCCCCTGCGGGGGGGATGGAGGGAACTGGAGGCACAAAAGGCAAAGATCACAGGTTGAGATAAGAACAATTTACTAAGCCAACAGCAATGAAATAAGAAAAATGAACAGTAACAACTATCTCAACGCACACACCGCGCCCGACCGAACCAGCAGACCAAAGGGTACCCCCATGCCCACCACGCGGCCAGTCCTGGTACAGAATAACTCCAGGGTCCTAGTCTGCCCTTCCTGGCCACTGCAAAAGTTAACCCTGTCCTGGCCAGAACTAGGAAAATTTGTGTTTCTAAGCTGTCTTTAAAAGACACCTTGGCTATGTACTGTGGTTCCAGTTACTCTGTCATCTCTCCTCTGATTAATCACATATACAATTGTTGCCTTTTTTTTCCCCTGTAGGATTTTAATAAATTAATATTAAACATTAACTGCTGTCAGACTGTTCCTGCCTTCTTCCTTCAGCTGACAAATAAAAGTCATCAGTCCCCTTCAAAATATGCACCCTGAGATAGGCTAGTCTCAATTGAGAATATTTTTTAATCACATAAACCAAGTAAGACTTTTCCCCTTGAAAACTGCCCACTTAAGACAATCTCTTAATTCCAAAAATGTCTTATCTTCTGGCTGAAGTTCTAAATTAATCCATGAGAAGTCCACAGAATAGGAGATAGGAATGTAGGCAGCTGATTGAAGGCTTGACATCAAAATAGAGTGTTACAGCTTTATTTTTCTTAAGTCCAGATCCTCTGACGTTAAAATTAATGGCCATTTTCCCATTGACTCTAAGGCTGAATCATACAAGCAGGGAAACATGCCATCACTTATATACATTTTTAAAAACATCTTTTCTGGTTTTTTTTACTCCAGATAAAAAAGTTACCAATTACTGCAATAGTGATTTCAATACTCATTAAAATCTTGGGTTACTCTGCAGGTGATCATATATGACAAGAATTTATTTTTTTTTAAATTCTTTAAAATCTAAATTGAAGAAAACAGGAAAAGTCATATCAAGTGCATCACTGACCTGCTGGAACTGGAGGGCAGATATAAATATTCCATAATAGGTGCACTTCAAATCCTGTGTTAAATGTTGGGCCACTCACTACAAGAAAGACATTGAGGTACTGGAGCATGGCCAGAGAAGGGCAATAGAGCTGGTGAAGGGTCTGGAGCACAAGTGTCATGAGAAGAATCTGAGGTAGCTGGGGATGTTTAGCATGGAGAAAAAAAAGGAAGCTCATGGGTGACCTTATCACTCTCTACAACTACCTGGAAGGAAGTTGTAGGCAGGTGGAGATTGGCCTCTTCTCCTGTGGAGTATGCAACAGGACAAGATGCAACTGCCACAAAATGCATGAGAGGAGGTTTCGTCTGGATATTATGGGAAATTTCTTCATGGAAAGGGTTGCCAAGCACTGGTACAGGCTGCTCAGGTAAGTGATGGAGTCATTATCCCTGGAGGTATTTAAAGGCCCATAGATATGGCACTTAGGAACATGGTTTAGGGATGGACTTGGCAGTGCTGGGTTAACAGTTGGACTCAGTGATCTTAGAGGTCTTTCCCAACCTAAATTATTCCATGTTTCTAGGACAGGTGGGTATTCCAGCCTTCTATAAACCCCTCTGAAATGTTAAGACTAATTTTTGTGAAACACTTCATCACATCTGAAACATAATCATGTGACACAATCATGCCTTACAAAATTTACAGCCTGGAGCAGCCATTTTTACAAGATTACAAAATCATCTTGTCATGCCTCTGCTCCTGGAAGTGATGAAAGATTTTATTTCCTTTTCATGTGTTTGCAGTTCTACTCCGAAGTTATTAAATCTATTTACATGAAAGTTTATGTACCATTTTAACTGATGGGTATACTCCATCAATATTTCTTCCTTTGATACTGTTTTTTTTTTCAACTATCTCTTTACCAAAACTAATTCTGAAAAAATAGCTGAACGTTGAAAGGCTGTTAAAAATTAAAGAGATTTAAATCCTATAGAAAGCATTAATATACACTGCTAGGTAGAAATCTTGCATAGTCAGTTGCTTGGAGCTGCAGCTATTCTGGATGTCTTTCAAATTTTCTTCATAAAAATTGGAAGCTATTTGCCCAAATTAACATTACAAACTTTAATTCACTGAGCTAAGACAGAAACAAATGAATTTACATTTAATACATTCTTCTTTCCACTCTATCTCATCCACCAGCCTAAAAGGTTGGTGTTCTGCCACCCGATATTCCAGTGCACAATGACATTATCTCTCCCTTTCTACTTTTATCCACTTGCAGATTATAGTTCACACCATGAAGCTCTATGGTGCAATATTTCTAGCCTGAAATAGACTTCTAAAGGCATCCCAGTACCTAATGCTTTTTTTGAACAGTTTTTGAGTTTCAGAAAAATAGGTTAATGTAATGTAAAGCACTAAAGCAAATCATGGCTTGCTCCATTTTTCCACAGGGTTCAAGCTGTCAATGCTGTTCTCAAAGTTCTTGCATATTTTAGCACTTGTGTCTCCATCATCACAGAAAAAAACAGGTTATCAGGAGATTCAGCAGACAAGAGTCTAGGCAAATGGCAAAGTGAAATGGAGCAATAAATCCTACCAGACATCATAGCTGGTATTTATAAGAGATACATAAAGAAGCTTGAAAGTTCTTTGTTTGTTGTTTTGTATCTATTTTTTAAACTGAAATTAATAAGAAAGAAATTTAACAGAAGTTTTCTTCTTTTTTCAGGCAGTTTCTCAGATTTTGCTTTCTCAAAGAACTATGAAATTGCACCATCTACCAACTGTCACTGGATAGACCTGCACAGTATCACAGAAACACCACAGGATTTGAATTCAGACCATATTCAAATGGTATGAAATTTATTATTTCATTCCTTCAGAACTCCCATCTGAAATTCATCTAAACTTGTATGTATGAAACCATACATACACAGCTCAAGCTCCTGCTTCCTACCTTCTCTGTGGCTCAGCTTAGAACACAGCATTTTGCTAAGATGTCCCATCACCCTCTTTAACCAGACAGAAATAGTCAATTGCTTTCTAAAGAGATTTGAGATCAGCACACCATCTTCTTGTATGTCTTTGCTTGTTTTGATACTGAAACCACACACAGTTTCACTCTTCCTACTCTACACAGCACAGCCCCTCTGTGGTTTTCCATTTATTTCACCAGCCTTCCCCTTGATATATTCTGGTGAATTCTTACTTTCCTCCCACTCTTCACAGAAATAAAAGCACTATGTAAAGCTCTCCTTCTTTGTCCTCCCCCTTTTTATACTCTAGACTCAATTCTATGATAGGTGAGATCACGCATATGCAAGGTGAGAGAGCTTGTCTCCTAAGAATGGATGGAATGTGGTCACTTACTTAACATCCTTACCTTCTCTTTTGCTTTTAATGCAAGCCAACTGATTCTGGGTTTATCCCACAGACTGAGTCTCCTTTCCTCAGTTCTTCTAACATGGCCTACATAATTCCTCTGTAGGTTTGCCTTGATGTCATTCTCTACAACCAAACTACTACAGCTAAGTTAAGGAGAATGTAAGACAGACTGGGTAATGAAACATTAGGCTAATGCTCCCATCCTTGAGTCATCCCACAAAAATGCACAAGATGAAGTTTAGCACATGACACACTGGAGCAGTAGCACAGAATCTTAACTACTGCCATTCAGAAGCAGCCAAATGCAGCAACCAAAGGCAACTTCTGAGGGAGCAGCAACACTAAGGATGACTCTTATGCTAAAGTTATTGTTGGATGATGATAGAAGTCACCACCATGTGATGCATGGAAAAAACGCAGAAAATTGCTCAATAATGACTCATGAGACACAAAGAGACGTTCAACTTATGATTTGTTGGGGGGTTTTTTGTAACAAATCTGTGATGCTTTGTAGGTCAGTTATCAGCATCTTATAACAGCCTACACTTTTCCAAGCTACACCCATGCTGATGAACCAGAAAGAAACACCTACAAAAGCAGTACACAGTCCATTTAAATTCTCTGTTTAAGTATCATACCTTTAACAACGATACCTAGCTTTTGCAAAATCAGAAGCAAGTACTGCAGACAGCTAAAGACACTTCCTTGTTCCTTCCAAAAAAGGAAGTTCTCCATATTCTATAGACATGAAGATTAACTATCTTCCCTGAGAGCTTCTTTGATGGAATAAAGAGGGGAAAAAAGATTTCACTAGCAAAATCACTGGGGAAAACAAACATAATCTATATGATGGTTTTCAAGACTTGGAAAGTTGGCAATAACTCCTGGCTAAAAAATGTAGTGTGATAGCAGACAAAAAGAAAAGAACCCCAATAATCTAAACATTCTTAAGTGTGTTCTTCAGAGGATCTGTCCGTGTTTGTGCCACTCTTACAGTGTTCAGTGTAATCACCCATCAGGGAAACTGATGTTCCAATTAACAGGTCAAATCACAAAAGACCATTCATGCAAATAATCAGTCCTTAAAAAGAATCATCAATAAAACTGTACTTGCCAAATGTTCAGACAACATGCAAAGAAATGTGTACTTTTAATGTTGGCTGCCAAGCTTCACATTGTCTTTAATGTTATTATCACTGTAATAAATCTATATTTCTCAGTTTTAGATCTGCATTTTTCCTAAAACAGCTTAAAAATCTAGTTACATTTCTGTAATGTAACTCCAGTATAAAACTGCTCTTCCTCAAAGCACTTTTTCTAGGTTTTACTGCCTATATTCTCATTGAAGATGTTTTATTGTTTTTCTAGCACACCTTTGTCTTTAAGGTCAAGTTTAGTATTAATAACTGACTTCACCTGACTACGCTCTAAAACATCTAACATTTATTATGTTGGATAGTTTGTTTCAGATTCTTTGGTACCACTGAAAGTTAGACACAACAGTTAAGTTATCCAGTAACAATTCTTTGTTTAATCTGTATTATAGGCAGCATTTCCCTTATGAGAGCTGCAAGCATGCTATCAGTTAAGCAAACAGTATTTCCATGTCTGAGCACCTTCATGAGCAAATCCCCAAACATATAAAACACTAACACATTTTTCATGTCGGAAATCAGCTAGATAGCCATCAGTCTCTCAGCACAGCCATGCAATTACAGCACAGGGCCACATTAGAAACATGCACAAAACACCAGTACATGAAGGGCCTGCTTCCTGAGACACAGTAATAAACCTAAGCATCTATTTCACACAAGTCCAGGATCCCTCCATGAATTGTTTGTAAATGTTCCTTGGACTAAAGCTGCATTTTTAGAATGTCCTCTTTCTCCTACACAGTAGAAGACTCCACAACAGTAGCTGTTTATATCAACTTTTTTATTTCTCAACCAGAAATACATTTTTATTATTTCAATAAACAGTAGTGTTTATTCCTTAAACAAAATCCCCATCTCTTTGGCATCTGACCATATTTTGTTTCTCAAACTAAAGACTATATAGGAAGACCTTATTTTCAAGATCACTGTTCAGTACATGAAATTTACATAGGTGTAGTTATCTGCCAAAAATACACACTGGCATTTTGTAAGTTTTCTAATAAACCTAAAAAATGATAACGAAACCACAAAATGCACACTGCTGGGCTGCCTTCATTTAAAACTGTGAAGTCAGTGACAGAATAAGAAACTCCTCATTTTCCGTATCACATGCACTAACTAGTGCTTTCTATTCATTCTGAGTGAAAAACAAACAAAATCCTAATCCTACCAGAAACAACTGATCAAATAACGTATGTTTCAAAACAGCACAATCTTTAACTTCTGCAGAGGTCATCAGCCAAAATCAAGTTGCACACTGCTGCAGTAAAAGATTACACCTAAAAATACTATGGAACCTATTTTTCATTTTAAAACGTAAGTTACAAAAATGTTTTAATGCACCTAGGAATACAGTTGTCAAAACTGCATTTGATGTCATGTTTGGACAAAAATTTATTAAGTAACAGAAGTAATCCAGTGTATTCAATCTACTCCGTTGAGCAACACAGAAATACTTCACTTCCACTCTGTCACAATAAAAATCAGCCCTCCAGATCTCAAATGTTCAGTGCTTCAAGTCAACAGAATTTCCAAACCAATGCTGAAATTATTTTACACCCTCTGTTACTATAGATGATACAGAAATCACAAATTAAAACATTACTGAGATACCAGTGCAGACATTCCAGTCTGTGTCAAGACAATGTAAAAAATAAAATCAACTAACCAAAACAAAAAACCTCTCTCCAAGGAGATTTGCTTTTAATAACCCAAATAATTACTCTGAACATGTTTTATAGAATA
Source organism: Acanthisitta chloris (assembly GCF_000695815.1). Lineage (NCBI taxonomy): Eukaryota > Metazoa > Chordata > Aves > Passeriformes > Acanthisittidae > Acanthisitta > Acanthisitta chloris. The sequence goes on from NW_008658977.1 coordinate 8,297, forward strand.
GAAAAGGCAGAGCAAGTACTTCCATGCAGAGACTAAAAAATAATTTAAAAGGATTCAAGTAGCAAAGGTTTGTTTTTATGAGTGAATCTCACCCTCATCACCTGTACAAGCACAGTCGGAAAATGCTTGAACTGGATTGTTTTAACACCATGTTGTAATAAAACCCCACTATATTTTACTATAGAATACAGAAACAAAAGGTAGAACCAAAAAACCTCCTTAACTTGTGTACTTATCCAAGAGCAGTTTCTAACATCAAGCCAAAATCAGCAACAACCAAGCAGACATCACCAATTTTTCAGTGTTAAAGTACCATAAATACTAGATCTAACTGTACAAAAACAAAAATAAAAATCCCAATGCCAAAAATCAGGAGTTTCTTTTGTTTGTTAAAATGTGTCCAAAAAAATATCCACTAGTTGTAGACAAATTGGCATCAGAAGCTGCTTGCTCAGGAAAGATTTCTCCCTCCAAGTATTTGTAACACATTGCATTGCCAAGACTCTATTCAAATAAATTGCTTTCTGATAATGTTTAGCTCATACAACCACCTACAATGTGAACAGTCATGTACACAGTACAACAGCGGATTTTTGCAGCAACAGAGAAAGGACCAGAAATCATTTCTAAATTTGAGATGACAGCTCATGTGCTATTTCTTGCAAACATACGGTCCCCTCTAAGGGTGAGGTGTTGGAGCTGGTATTGTAGCACTTCTGTGTCAGCAGGTTCCTTAATGCTCATTTTGTCTAAGTTGAGGTAGTCTAGGGATTTTGAATGAGCCCTTTTACCTTTCAAAAGGCAGAGGGGCAGGGGACCATGTAAAACCTTATTGCATTTATCCCCTGAGCTGGGCATCCGCCTCCTCCTCCTTCCATTTACTGCTGGGATCTCATATGGCTGATAGTACCTACTTCTAGTTTTGTACAAACGGGAGGAACGTGCGAGCCCTGAATCCAGCTGTCTGGAGCACAAGTTCAGCCCAGATTCCCCTTTATTCTCTTCACTTCCTGTACACTTCTGGGCTAATTTTAGCAGCTCCTCTCCAGTTGTGAAGCCAACCAGGTAGTTAGAATCCATGTGGAGGATCTGATATCCCGCAACTGTCTGCCGCATTGGTGAGCAGGGGGTACTGGAACAGCGGGGCTTTTCTGCTTCCATCCTGCTTGCAGAGCTCACCTCTGCAAGAGGCACAGGGAGGGTGGACAAGGAAGTTCTGGACTCTCCATTTACATCAACTTCCATTTTAAACACAATGCTATCCTCCTAGAAATAAAACAGAGCTTGGTCAGAAAATAGAGCCTTTATGCAACACGACAAGCTGAGAGAGTATCACAGAAATGAGATTTTGCATCACCCAGAAGTCATGACCATTCCTTCTCTATTCAGCCTTGTCTTATGATCTGCAGGGTGTCACACCACCTATCAACTTATGATCAACAAACACATACTCTCTTTTATTCCATTAGGATTCCAATGTGTTTCTAACAAAGTATACTGTGTTTAATGAATATAGCATTAGATTTTCTTAAGAATAACCAGTACTTACTTGTTTTTCCTACTCCTCTTGCAAACAGACTATTTTGCCCTGACCTTTCTTCCCTCACAATTACACATTGTTTGGTGCCTTTACACACACAACTGCCTTCCACAAGCCATTACCATCTCTAACATGGAAAGATATGGTCATTATCAGAGCAAATATACACCAGTAGATGCCAGAACACAGGGAAGCCTTTTTTTTTTTCATTTCTTTGTTTTCGGCATCTTCTAAACTGTGTCAGTGACACGGCTACTTCACAAAATAAAAAGGTCACATTTGTTCCCAACATCAATGCTTTTCTTCATTGTCAGCCTCACCTTTGCTCTAAAGGGTACCTAGTGGCTCTCTAGTCAATATAATTCACAAAAAACTTCAGTATAGTCATGCCATGTTTAAAGGCAAAGAGATACAAAGAAGCAAGGAAAATTAGTATCCGAGTGTCAGGCAAAACCAATTCTATAATCATAAACCACATTCAAAAAGCTTGGTAATGTTTCACATATGAGGCTAACTTAAAACATGCTATGAACAGTTTGCAAGCATTTAAAGCTGCTACTTGCTGTCATTATGAGGCTGAGGAGGTCACAGGCCAGGTAGCAAACAAAGATGCAAAAACAAGGCAATATTTTATTCTATCTTCTGCAATTATATACCCCCCAAAATCCCATCAATATGAATCTCCATGAATTTGTTTTGAAATAAGAGAGGAAGCTGTGTGCGAATATCACTTGCAAAGAAAACCTAGTCTTATGCAAAATTTAAGCCTGCCTTGTTTCTGTTCAGGGACTGAGAAGGAGCAGTTCAAATAATGTTCCCATCTCTGCTTCCCTGCTTAGTGTTAAATCAACCTGCTGCTTTCTTATGCTAATAAATTAGGAGTAAACAAAATCCCCACAGTTCCATTGAAGGGGATTATTTGCCATTAGCAAGTTTCTACTGTGGAGAGACTATTGCTAATGTTCCTTCAGTCTTAAATGTTGTTTTTTCCATTCTCACAATCATGGCCTATTTAGGATTCCTCACTGTGGCATAACTTTTACAGATGCACTTCTTCAGTCAGTTTTTAAGCATTTTGGGGTTGGAATAGACAATCTGGGGTTTGACTAGATTATCTCCAGAGGTTCTCTTCAACACCAACAATTCTGTGATTCTGTGAATTAAACAATACAGGTAATACAGCAAAAGCTAAATAAAGAATTAAAATACTGAAGCAAAAAAAACAAACTAATTTTTTTCACTGAAAAAAGTCTGCATAAACTCAGTAATGTTGCCTGATACATTTAATTGAATCAAATATCTATTTATGGAGTCAATTGAAACTTTCCAAATAGCAGAATCAGTTGTTGTTTCCTACTTTAGCACCACATCAAGGAGTGAGACAATAAATCTGGTGAAGTTTCAGCCACTGAGACAAAGGTATTATGACAATTCCTTAAGTAGAAATTATGCACCATCAGGAACCATGATTAGTGGAGGCACAACACACAAGAATTTTGCATTAAAACTTTCAGCCACCCTGTGCTTTTAATCAATAAACCTAAACATATGCCTGTTTTTGTTTTTCTAATTCCCAATTTTTACCCTGCAGTTTAGAAATCTTTCCAGGAACCTTCCAGAAAGACTCACCTTGTTCTGTTAAAAGTAATTGCAACAATGTTAGAAAAAGTATAAATAAAATACTCATGCAGAAAGGTTAGAAATTAATCATATTATCTAGTCACATATAAACAGCAAAACCAACAAAAAAGCCCTGAAACAATCACTTGCTAGAGAAGTATGTGCCCCAAGGAACTGGAAGGAGGAAGAGATGTCTTCATGCAGTTTTTTAAAGTTAAAAAAGTCTTGAGAACTTGAAAGCAACACAAAAGGCTCTTCTCAGAAAACAGCTTTTTTAAGTAATTTACTTCTCTCTGAAACGCGTGCTCTGGTAAAAGAGAGCAATCAGCCTAGACAAATAACCAACCAGGAGG
>NW_008658977.1:11869-14566 GCF_000695815.1 Acanthisitta chloris
AAATGAAAATCAGAGCAGAAAAGTCTTCAAGTCAGCAAGCTCCTGCCTAGCACCTCAGCCTGAAACTGCAGAACTCCCATGCCTGTGCTCCAGTGGGAAAAAAAAAACCCTGAATCCAAGCAATCTGACAGACATTTGAAAAGCAGTAGTAGCATCAGAACCTGGTGCCATAAACATCAAAAGCTCGAGGGAACAGCACTTCTAGCTAGTGACAGGAATGACTGGCCAGCTCCACAGGCAGAACTCCAAGATTCAGCATGTATGTGTTCAGCTGTTCTTTCCCAAAACTTTTAACGTGAGCTATTCAAGCTGCCATATGGCTTCAACATGCTTAGTATCCTTATCTGGGGGGAAAAAAAAAAAAAAGAGAGAGATTCACAGTGAGTGTAGATAGTGTCACCTCAAAAAAAGTATTTAAAACTTTTAGACTGCACTTTTAAGACATTTCTATGGTTATACAGAATTTGATAATTTCTACTACGATTACTGCTGTTTAGCAGTATAAACTTGTCCATAATTCTCATCATCAATTATAATACTGGAAAAAACAGTACTTCAGTTTAAAAAAGATTATTTCTTCAGATCACAGCTGTCTTGCTGTCTTGGTTCTCAAAGAGAATGACAAGAGAGTGATGCCAATTCAAGGCAATTTATAATTAAAGATTATAGGAGCAAAGCAAGGAGAAGAAGAATAAGATGGCATATCTTTTCCTTTACTGTGGTTCCACGTACTTAAAAATTATGAAGAACAAGTTATCAAAAGGATTCATTTGACCAGTACACACTAGAAGTGCTTCCAGAATACAATTCACTTCAGTAAGTTTGTACAAGATTTTATCAATTCTCTTTGTAATATAAAGCAGGATCTGAATATAAATTAACCTGACACAATCCAGCAAAATATTGAGAAACTCGTCTGGAACAGAGCAAAGGAATAGTGAAGAGGAACACAAGACTAATTACTGTAAATCACTCCATGACCTCAAAGAACATATTAATATATTTGGCAGAGTTCTTTGAGGGTAAAGCCATCACAATCTCCATATTTTGCAAACATAAGGGCTTTCTGATTATTGACTCTTTCACGAGGGTGTCAGATACCATTCCACGATTAGCGTAGGACAAATGAAAAACAAACACATATGACACACTAATGCCTAACATCACATCATGCTAATACATGCACTATAAAACATTTGTTGTTGAAATTCCTTCTTGCTATGTGCCTCCCTGAACCAATAATATAATTTGTTTGATTTGGGTTTTTTTCACCCCTGACCGTATGGGTTTTTTTCTGTTACGTGTATTAATTTAGTTTCCTTCTGAGGAGACAAATATGACTAGAAAATAGGAACTTTAATCACTCAAGATTTAAAGAAGAAAAAGAAAGATGAAGAGGGGTTTCCCTTGGCACTCCTACATCTTGTAGAAAGCCTGCATTACTTTGAAACCACCACCATAAGTTGCTCTCAACAAAGGAACTGGTTCTCTCTGATTTGGTATTTCCATAGTTACTTATCTTCTCAGCTAAAATCTGAACTGATTTGGGAAGATGTCTTTTTTTTCCTCTTTAAGATAAGCATTAAATTTCTGCCCATCCAGCAACAGATTTCAGTTTTCCTTAAGAATGGATATTTTTTTCAACCCTAGATGCCAAACCTGCAGGTAATACCATTTGTTAAGAACCACCTATCTCATTGACAAAATTATTGTAATTGCAATAAGCAGAGGCAACACTCAGTGATATCAATTCTGTAATGGAGTCAAACATACTAAATAGAGGTATCAAGCCAGTTTTGACACCTTCCCTTTTCTGTGCTGCCATTACTTAATATATACAATATACTTAAAAGATATAATGCTTGTTTGTCAAAATAAAAAAAACCCAGCCACATAAGAATATCCACAAAGGCACCACATTACTAAAGCTGGGGCAGCCAGGCCATAGAGTTTGGGATCTATGTGGCTCACAGGCTCTTCCACTATAAGCTGATATTACAGTTGGACATACTGCCAGACACAGACACTAGATTTTAGCCATATTCTTTACCTTCTGCTGAAGCAACTTAGACTAATGTTGCTTCACAGTGCTTTGTAATGTCCCTGATAGCAGTTATGTTTTGCAGACTGATACATGTTTGTAGAGACAGGAAAGGGAGTTAAAAAAAAATCACAGAGAACAAGCTCATGAAAGGGATCAATAAATCACACACATTCTTCATCAAGTCTTGCTGTTCCTTAGAAGAATTCTGAACTACTCTAAGCTAAAGAAAATGGAGGTAATATTAAATTGCTGCATCACCTAAGACAACATTCAGATGGAGCAATAACGTTTAGCCCAGATTTTCGTCCTCAAAATCACATGCAAGAAAATTTAATTATGCATAAAGCATATGTTATAATCCTACAGGCCTAAAGCAAACAGATGAATGGATATTACTGAATTAATAAAGCAAGTGCAGTAATTCAGAATGTGACTGTCTCGGCTTGAGAGACAGGTGTCTGCCAAAAAGGCAGAAGCCTCCCTTGGAATAGACAGATGTAGCCCCTTTCCCTCCGAATTACTATAATTCGAAATTAAGGGGGCTATTGGGCAAAAGGATGAGAAAATAGGAATAACAGTTCTTTATTGATCTATATCTACCAAGGCGAACAAAAACAACAATAGCTGTGGCAGTAACAACAAACAGCCTCAGT
>NW_008658978.1:0-330 GCF_000695815.1 Acanthisitta chloris
GCCGGGGTGTCCCTGCCCAAACCTGTCCTGGGGGGCTGTTAGAGCAGAGCTCAAATAAACCTCCTAAATGCATCGCTGGGGGAATGGGAGAGGAGAGCAGACCCATGGCTGGGTTTACCCTGAGCAGCACTGCCAGTGCCTCTGGGTGCCATTACCACCACGAAAGCCAAACAAGTTGGCTGGCACCTGCTCTCCCACCTCTCTCCGGTGATGGTCTGGGGTTCTGGCAAGCTCTTAGTGCAATGGAATGATCCAGGATGCTGTCTGCCACAGCGGGGTGTGATTTGGAACGATTTGGAGCATCCAGAATGAACAGCAACCCTTCTAGCC
>NW_008658978.1:359-18279 GCF_000695815.1 Acanthisitta chloris
AGGCATGGAGAGATTCCCACCAGGGCTGAACACTGACCGCAGGAGACCAACCTATTTTACAGCACTGCCCATTGCCCCACTGCAAACCCACCCCAGGCAGCTGCAACCCCTTCTTAGTAGTGTGAGCTCAGCGAGAAGAGCTGTGACTCTGGTGCTGTCCCTGACCACTGTGGACTCTCCAATGCTGTGCCCAAGTCTCTCCTCTGCTCTCCCATGTGTTCCTGTCTGCATGCCTCATGGTCTGTACTCCTGCCTGCCTGGCTGCACGCAGGCACATATATGTGAAAAAAAGCTGCCCATAATCCCCTTTGCATCTGCTCTTCCAGCTCGTCCTCACTTGAGCGACCACAGCATCTCCTGGACACGAAAATCCCTTAGTTCCCATCCACCATCCCCACACAGCAAAGGTTGGGTGGCATATGTTTCCAGCAGGCATGACTCCTTCCAAGCCTGGCTCCACAATTCCCAGCACCCATGGGGTGCAAAGGAGACACTTATGGACAGGCTGGACCTGGGTGGATGGGGGAGAGGAAGGTCACACATCCACAGACACCAAGGTGGGAAGGAGCCCACGTCCCACGGGAGTTAGGAACCATAAGCCCCAACCGTGATGCTCTACCCTTCCATTTCCCCAACTTTTAAAAGAGGTTTCATCCACTGCCCCTGCCCAAGGAGCAAAACACAGCCCTGAGGAGAAGCACAAAGCCACAGAGTATCCCATCCCTCCTCCGACACCTCCTCCCCGGCCGAGCGGCTGTCGCTTGTGATTTGTGGCGTTAATATTTCAGGGGAGGGGAGAGAAGGGGTGACAACAGCCAGGGAGAGCCAGCTCTTGGAAGTCAACTAGCAGGGTTATAGCTAAAGGCAAAGCAGTAACAGCGATGGATCTGAGGATCTGGGGTGGCAGAGGGTGGAGGAGGAGGAAAGGAGAGAAGAAAGCAGGCGAGGAAGGGTGTCTAACAGCATAAACGCATCGTGCCTTTACGAAGTTGCCACAAGCTTCTTACAGCTGTTTCATACCAGTGATGGAGCATCACACCATCCCAAAGAGGGATCAGGAGACAAAGACAGCAATGGGATGAGCTGACAGGCCCTGCTGCTCCCGAGGGATTGCTCCCCAGTGCTGGGAACATTTCCCTGCCAGTCACTCTGCTGCCAAAGGCAGCCACCAAAGCTGCACCTGATCCACCCCAAAACCCACAGGCATCCCCTCCTGAGCCTCTCCCTGCAGCCCCACTGCCTCCCACACTGCTAACACCCCGACAGCCCCAGCCCCCCCGAGCTGGTGGCGGCTGGACTCGACAGCCGGAGCCCTTTTTTAAGACCTGCAACCCTTGAGAGGCTTAACGACAAGAATATCTCGATTATCCGCACCCAGAGCCCTCGAGCAGCCCCAGCTTAAAGGATGGGAATTACTGGATGGGGACACCAAAGACCACTCCACGGCATCCCCCCCACCAGCTCCTGCAGCCAGCCCAGTCTCTCCTTCCAAGGGATGACAAATATCCACATGACCCCCCTGCTAATCACCACCCTGCTCTCCTCCCCAGTGCTTTTCACACCTTCCATCAGCAGCCAGGCATGTGAGACTGGCAAGGAGCCACAGCCAGTCCTGCCGAGGCGAGGAGATGGTAACATTTTGCTGGGAAAAGGGCAATTTAATTATCCTGTCTTTCTGTTTCATGACAACACGGGGATGTGCTGCTCAGACACGGGAAGAGCCATGCAGGCAAACTGCAATCCTGCCTGGCTTTTCCCACTGGCAAAGAGGGATCAAGAAAGGCCAGAGTATGGAAACGATGGGGTTAAAGCAAAGTCCCAAACCTCCAGGTTTTTCAAGAGTCCAAAAAAGCAGGAAAAATGTTTTTGTTGTCCAGCTGCAATGCTTCTTCCGAGCTCAAAGCAAGTGCTGAGTCTCATCTGGGGGCTGTTTGGCCAGAGTGGGTCTATTTTGACAGGGAAAATGGTATTTTGAAGGGGAAGGTTGATCAGAAGAGGAAGAAGAATTAAAAATACTGCAGTCCTCAACAGGGAGATCAAACTTCACCGAATTCAGCCAGACTCCACAAACTGTGTCTGACCTTCCAAAGCAACACTTAGCAGAAAATTTACTACTAAAATCTATTAAATAATAGACAATATATTAAAATCCACCCTTTAACTCAGCCGTGGTCAAGAAGTGAAGGAAGGAGTCTGGTGTCTGTCCTGGTGGGTGGGTTGCAGTTGGGACCATGCAACAAGGCAGTGTTGGTTCTGTTCTGTTCCTCTGGGGACCTGAGGGACACAGGGACAGAGGATGCTGCTGGGAAAAGCTTCTATCCCATGTGGCAGACAGGAGAGTGCCAGGATCCCAATCCTGAGGAGCAGCACGTGTGCCACAGTGTTTGTTGTGACAGCAGCTCCATTAGCACCCAGGAGCCAAAGCACCTTCCCAAGGACGTGGCACAGACACTCTAATTAGTACATTAACCCTAATTAGTACGTTAATGAAACTAGCTGGCTGGGAGAGAGCAGGTGTGAGAGGATGGAGGAGGAGCTGGAGTGTCCTCAGCTGAGCCAGGTCTTTCCCAGCTCCCCAGGTGCTGCTTGCAGGGCAAGAGCTGCAGGGACAGTAGATCAGTGTGAGAAGGAAGAAAAGGACTTTCCAGATAAAATAGTCACAAAAGGGGAGAGAAGGAGAAAGCAGATTGGTGTGGGGCACGCACATAGGGCACAGAAATATGCTGCCTCAGTCCCTCCAACCACCCAAAATCCTTGGCACTAGGAAGTTCCCACGCCCTGGTGAAACTCAAGTGACAATCCCAGCGATGAGCTGGCACGTCCTGGGCACAGGAAATTACCTGGCAGCCAAGCTCACAAACAGGTGACAAACAGTAAGCTCTCTGCCCAACCAGAAGGGCTGGCAGTGGCACTTTGGGGACATCAGCTCCAGCACAGAGCCCCAGCGATACAGGAGAGCCCCGGGAGCTTTCCTCCAGAGTCCCCTTAAGAAGCAATTTGCACTCTCATGGGTTCCCCTGATTTAACTTCTACTCCCTTCCCCATCTCCAGGAGCAGCAGGTATGGAGGTTTCCAGCCCTGCAGCTCCTTGCAGGAGCAATGCCAGACTGTGGAGCCACTTGGAAGTATCCTGATGCAACAGAGAAATCCCTGTGGCCAACGCCTGATACCACGCCGGGTGACAAAAGGCATTTCTCTCCTTGGAGAAATCTGCCCCACGTGCCTGTTGGGGAGCAGCCAGGGCTCTGCTTTTTGCAGCTCTGGCCAGCTCTACATCAGCTCAGCTCCTTGAGCAGCAGCACAGCACAGCCAGCCAACCTCCCCAAGGAGTGGCACAACCATCCATCCTCCCTGAGCAGCAGCATGGCCATCCACCCTCTCCTCTCCTTCTCCTTCATCTTTCAAGCAATGAGTCACAAAGCGTTGGCAGAGCTGTGCCATCACCACAACACAAACACGGTGGCCGCGGCACTGGGCATCGGTGCCTGGTGAAGGACAGGTTAAGCCAAGCTCCAGGATGGTGCTCAGCCAAGCACTGATGGGGCCACGGGGCAGGTCAGACCCTGGTGCCTGGAGGACTGGGCTGGCTGGTGCATTTAGCTTACACTAACCAGCTCTGATGGCTCCCTCGGAACAGTTTCCTCAGGGAATGCCCCGGCTGGGCACACCTGCCCCACGCCACACTCCTCTCAGGTTCAGGTGACCGCCAGCTGACCCCCCTGTGCTGGCTCAGGGTCAAAGTGACCCAACACCTGAGCAGGGCTGATGGTGGCCAGAGGCACTGGCAATGCAGCTCCACCTGCTCCCTGCGCTGCACCCGACCTGGATCAGCCCCACACAAACCCTTCCCGGCCCTGCGACGGCTCCAGCATCATCAGGGCCACCCACACACACAGGCTGAAGCAGAGACACTCCACGCTGCACATCCCACCCCTCCACCTCCTCTCCCTTGGCAATTTGCAGATGGGCTCTAATCATCCCACAGTCCAGAGCCTGCACAGGGCTGGCTCCAACGCTGCTGGAAAAACAAGCACAGCCATGCTCATCCTTAAGAGTGTTTGAATGGGAAATGAGCAACAGGAGTCCAGACTTCAAGGATGTTGGCATGAGATGTCATTTGGGATGCTTTTTTCTAAATCAGGTCCATTGTCAACCCACAAAAATGTGCCTCTGACACCCTGGGGATGTGTATTCCTGACGCTGTCTCAGGAACAGCAAAAAACGCACATGATTCAGTTCCAAAATTATCAGCAGTGGGATGTGAGCCTCCAAGCAGATCTCTGGCTATTCCTGGGCAAAAGCTCAAAGCCGCCCTTGCTTCTCTCTCCTCCTCTTGAAATCATCAGAGAATATATTCCTTCTTTTTTTTCACTATGAATACATTCTTCTCCCTCCCAGCCCTGCAAGAAGGGAACGGAGCTGAAGCTCTCAGGATGGAAGTCCCATTCCAATGGCCATGGCCATGCTGGCCAACAGCCCAGAGTGCCAGTGGTTCTGGCACATGTATGCCAGGAAGGACAAACACAACCCTGTTGGCCTTTCCCATCTGCCAGGAGTTGCACCAACTCACACCAGGGCTTGGACAACAGTGCAGTGCTGCCACTGCTATTTTTTCCTTGTTTTCCTAGACATTTACACTTCTTCCCTTCACCCACAAAATGGTTTCCAGGCTTCGGTTCTCTTCCCTATGGCAACAAAAACCCTGCCAAGAAACCTCAACCCACTCACCCAACTCTCTCACAGGCAAGGGAGGTGGGGGGAGCTCCAGCCCCTCCAGGCTGGTCACTCCACCTCGACACAAAACTATTTGACAGTGAAACTTTTGTGATGATTCCAAAGCAAACTTTACCACACATGTGGCTCACCTGGGTCCAAGATCCCCAGGAGTGTCACCAGGAGAAGAGTGGGACTTGCAGAAATCTCCACTGCCCCAGCTGGGTGTGCTCAGCTGCTGGGCTGGAGCATAGGACAGATGCTCCTCTCCAGCCTCAGCCCTCCTGCTCCAGCAGCAGGTACACCAGGGATGCTGCAAGATGCATGTCCTGCTCCCAAAATACTCAACTTGCTCATCAGGGAAAGGCCAGAGCAAAGAGTGGGTGTTGAAGAGGAAAGGGGGAGGAAGGATAAGAGAGCAAACAAATCATATCAACTCAAATCAAAACAGGCCACGGAAATGATTGTGCTTAAGCTTTTCACGCCTGGCTAATTTTTTTATTATTCAAACAAATCCTTGTTTTTGTTTTGCCTCCTTAAAGGAAGAAGCAGAGAGAGAGCTCCTCCAGCAATCCCAGATAATAACCACTGGGAAAATAGGCTTCCTGCTCAAACAATGGGAGACAATTAGCACGAGCCTCAGTGCAGGAGCATCTTTTATCTACATTGCCTTGTCAAAACAAAAAAAAAAAACCCAAACACTTTGCGGGGAAAAGGGTTGAAATTAGGTATTTATTTGGGGTGGGAAAGCTGCACACCTTGGCACTGCATCGTGTGCTTTGCTGCCACAGCAAGACAACAGTGTTGTGGGATCTCCAGGGGAAACCAAGCCAGGGGATACTCCAAGGATGCCCAGTGAGTCTGAGCAGTGAGGACACACTGCAGCAAGCAGGATGTGACCCTGAGGTGGCTGCTGGGCTCATAACCACATTCACATCTCTATTTTCAGCTCTGTTTCTGCTCAGGACTTTGGCATGTGTCTGCCTTTTCACAGTGTTCCTGTGCAGGTCACACAGGCCACCCAGCAGCCTCAGGAGGACCTTTTCCCAGTAGGATGAGCTCCTAGATGCCAACAGAGAGCTGAAGCCCTTCCAACACCCACCACACAGCATTTGAGATGCTTCCCCAGCTGCTCAGCCCAGTGCCAAGGCTGCCCGAGGAGGAGCAGCTTCCCTCCTGCTCCAGCTGCTGCTCCTTTAACTGCGCCGGAGAAAACACTCGCGCTGCAAATCCAAGTGTGCGTCATTCAGCTCTCATTTTGATTGTTAAAAATTCATTAATGAGAGCAGATTGGTATTATATCGCTGCCTTAATTAAAGAGGGCTACGGAACAGCATTTTAAATAGCAATGTCATTTTCTAATTGACACAGCTACATTATAAAGAAAAATACTTAAACAGAACTTGAAACCGAGCCGGTTCCTTCTGATGGCACAGCTCATTTTGGCTTCAATTTTTAATCTGCTCATAAAATATTTACGGGCAGGGAAAGGGATAATGTTTCTCCAGGTGTACAGTTCCTCTCCTCCAGCCCAGTTCCCCACGGGAGGAAGGCTCCATCACTCAGGGAAGCTGCTGCTTCATCCTCCTCCATGCAGGACCCTGTGGCTACAGCCCTTCCTGAGCCCCAGGAGGTTGGCAGACCCCAAGCCCTGTTCGTGTCACTGTTCCACCAGCTAAACCCCACTGGATTTGAGTGGAAAACGTGCTTTTCTGATGTTTTTCTTGAGCAAAGCATTTCATCCCTACCAAGGGCAGAGGGATGACAGGGATAAGCACATCGTGACTGCAGCAGCTTCCAGCACTGGTTGGCTGGATCCCTGGAGGTTGATGGGGAAGTATAAGGATGTGGGACAGGGATGCAGGAGAGCTCAGGATGCCAAAAGCATCCCATGTCAGGCCACGTTCAGACACCGGATCTCCCCCTCTCACATGCAGACACTCAACACCTTTCTCCGCTATTTAAGGTGTTTCATACACAAACTTCCTACAGCCTACAGCTAATTCCACACATTTCAGAGCACAGATTCCTCCTGTTTTCCATTTAGGGAAAAAAATCTGGCCACCACCTCAAGCAAACCAGGGAAGAAAACAGCTTCATATTCCTGGATGCAAATTCCTTTGTGAGGCATTGTGTCTCCCTCTCCCCCACCCCTTACAGCTGCTCTCCCCCTGCGAGCAGCCGCCTGGGAAACCAGTCCCTGCTCATGCCAGCAAGAGATTTTTCCACCAGCATTAGTGGAAATTAGTGGCATTAGTCCACGCCTGCGTTTCACCAGCCAGGCAGAGTGAACTCATAGAAAAGTCGTCCGTACGCCAAGTCCATTGAAACCGGTAGCACTGTGCTTTGGCCACCGCGCTCAGTACAAGCACGAGGGCAGGGTGAGCCAGAGGACAGGTTGCTCAGAGGCTTAAACTCTGGATCTAACTCTCACTAGCATTACAAATGACCTTTCGGATCCTAGACCAACCACCCCACCCTGCCTCAGTTTCCCTTCTTGTCTGCCACCTTTTTCCAGGTGGTTTTACAGCATCCCCAGGGGACTGGGAGGCAGGGGGTGATGCTACACCCAGTCCCAGGGGTGTAGGGTGTCCCTCACACTCTGCCTTCTCACAACAACAACTTCCAAAAGCAAAACATCACCAGCCCACAGGGTGCTTAGCATTGCTGTCTTGTTTTTTCAAAGGGGAAAAGATCTGGAAAAGCAGCTAGAGGGGAAACACCAACTTCTCTGCACTTCCTTCTCTGAGCTCTCTGAGGGATGCTCACCTCCACACCCCATGGATACCCATGGGAAAGCAAAAGACAGGAGCTGGCACCGTGTGGGACATGCCCTGAGAGGTGGGAGCATCACTCTGCCACTCTCCTTCCCATGTCCCCAGCTCCGTGGCTTCCCTTGCTGTCGCGAGAGGGTGAGACTGTCCAGCTGGCTCACCAAGGATCTGGACAGGCTGTTTAATCAGGGAGAGCGATTCGGCTGTAATTTCTTCTGATAAAGTATTACAGATGCTACATTTCTAGCCATCTGGCAGCAGCCTGTGCTTCCTGCCTCTGCTTCTCGCGCTCTCGGGAGAAGAGGGGAGAGGAGGATCAAAAATGAAATGGGAGGGCTGTGCCGGGATGGGAAGGGGAGCAGGGCAGGAATTCCCATTTCCCATCCCTCCTAATGCCACACTGCCCATCCCACAGGCACTGCACAGCAAGGGACCAGTGAAGAGCACATCAATGTCTCCAGGAAAAGCACAGCAAGTGGGGCTGGAGCTGCTAAAATCCAGGGTGTTCCCTGGCAGGGCAGAGACAGAACCCTCAGACCACCCTCCTCAGCTGGAAAACCCTCCTGGAAGGTTGAAACCCCTTTATCCCCAGCTGCTCCATGCTTCAGCCCCTGCACAGTCACCAAACCAGGTCTCAGTCACAGCATCAGAGAAAGCATCTCTGCATCCATGCTAATCAGAGCAGGGAGAGCCCAAACCAAATGGACCTGAGTCCATTCAGCCTCACAACCTAGCGAGTAATTTACCCTGAGCTGAGCAATCCGGCGGCACAGGGGGAGGCTCTGCAAACAAACAGCAGCTCCTTCGGATTTACCAGAGCCTGAGCAGAACCACATTAAAAATAACTGAAGGGAAGGGCTCGCACTTCATTACTTTCGACAGAACTGGGTCTTGGTCACGCCAAGTATCTGCTGGGGAGCAATCACAGCCCTGCACGCCACAGCCCTCCGTTGTGCTGCTCAGGTGTGGAGCCAAAGCTAACAGGACCAGGGGGATGCAGGGGGCTTTATTTTCCCCTTCTCCCTGACCTGCTGTTGCAAAATGTACAGATCTCCCATGCCCAGCATCCTCTGCATCCCTGCTCTCTCTCAGCAGCACATCTCTATCCACATTCCAGGGGATGGGTCCCCCAGGAGGCAGCAGTGATGCTCTCAGGTTGTGAAAACATGAGAGATGCCATGGCAGAGGATGTCTGGATGCCAACAGGGGTGTGTGGGATAACCAACCCCCAGCTGAAGTTTCTCCATGAACCACAGAGAGTTAACAGCTGACCCAGGCCCTGAAGCACGAGGTTTATGCATATGTAGCTAATGTAATACAATTATACATTAATATATAACTAACAGTCATGGTAATACAACATTACAGTAGGTAGATTATCCCATCTCCTGTAATTTATTATTGTTATTTGTAATCCATTAGTGTCCAGAGCTGAACCCGGGTCAGAGTGCAGCATCCTGGCACACTTTTGCTCACCCTGGCAGGAGCAGGAGGATGGAAAGACCCTCCTGATATGGGGTCAAATCCTGCTCCAATCTCCTGACACAGCAAGTCCTGGGCAGAGACCTGCCCGCCCACTGGCACCAGCACCACTCTCAGCCTTGGGGTGCCAATGGGAGACATCCACTGACACTGGATAAACCTAAAATGCTTTGCCCACACGACATTCCCCCTTTCCCTGTCCCAAAATGCTGGGGCCAAACAGGATGAGGGGCTCAGCAGGTATCTGAGAGGGGGATCTGGCAGCCCTGGGGCCAGACCATTGCTTTGCCATCCCCACGGAGCCATTCCAGTTGCCTTTGAGGAGAAGGAACAAAGCCCAACTGGTTTCGCGCAGCCACCAATTAATCTTGATCGACACCACCCTCCATAGTGAGTCATCCACCCGAAGTCAATTTACATTTTTATTAAATCACACAAGAAAATTAGAAGCATTATTACTTCCCTCCAATTCAATACGTGTTCTGTGTTCCCCCACCATTCACCGTGTGGGAAAACATCCCAGCATCTCCAGTTTAACCATTTCTTCCCAGCACTCCCCACCCCAAAGCATCCTTTTTGCTTAGCCTGGAAATAAATCAGGGTGGCTACTGCAGGAGGGGAGCAGGAGGGAAACCAGATACCTCAAGGGAAAGTGTGACAGCCAGTGATGCTGCTACCCAAGGAAGGAGGATTGGGTGCATCCCTGGACACCTCAAAGTGTGCTGCAGGCAGCCCCACTGATCCAGACCTTGGAGGGACCCCTCAGCTTCAACCTGCTTCTCTGCTCTGCAGGGCCTGATCCTGCCATTTATGCCACCATCACAGCCCTTGCACAAAGCTGGATTTGCCCTGGGAGGGAAAAGCAGATCCATCTGCACCGCAACAGCCAAGAGAGATCAATACACATTTATATCCATCCTTAAACCCATCCCATTCTGCCATGTCTGCTGCGTGCAAGATTATATCATCCTCACTGCTGCAACACAAGCATCTAAATTCAACATCAATTTATTTATGGTCCCCACATGATACAAGCAGATCTGTGAGAGAGAGCAGGGAATTTATCTTTGGAGAAGGATAAAACTGTGCGTGTGCACAAGCAAGACCAAAGGGCTTCCCCGGGAGCAGCCACATGTCCATGTGGATCCCAGTGTGTGTGGTGCATGCCCCACACTCCAGTGGCTGTTCAGTGGGGTAAAACAAGAGGAAGGTTCTCCTGACACTGCTAGAATTAATATTTGCTTGAAGGGAAAGTCCAAAAGCTCCCACTGGGCTCCATTCTGCTGGGGATTGGGATGGAGAGTCCTTGCTCCAAAGAGCACTTAATGTGACTAGGTCAGAATATTATATCCCAAGGATGAATGCTCCTATGATGGAAGTATTTCCCAAGGATGAATGCTGATTGTTCGTGAAGTCTGATCAATTCGGATCCTATTTCCTGTGGGCAGAGCAAGAGGAAGGAGGGGAATTTCCATTTTGTGATTAAATTCCAGAAGTACTGTATTTTTCTCCTAAATCAGGACAAAAGCACGGTTTGAAATCTCTGTGCTTCCTGCCAACGGGGAAGACTCCAAGTTTCAACCACACTCTTTGCAATTCAATTAGCTGTGTCCTAGACGAGGACCGAAATCCCAGCGACAGGAGGGTGAGTGGAGCCTGTGCCTCCCACCACTTCCCTGCACCACATCCGAGCTCTATCCCCACTGCTGTCTGCAAATCCATTGCTGCAACATTCCAAGCACTTCTGCTGCATGAAAATGGGGGGTTTGGGGTGCACACAGGGCTGGTTAGCGCAGGAAGGGCACCCAGGAGCTCATGGCACAGGGATGCTCAGGACACAGGGATGCTCAGGGAACAGGGATGACTGTGGTTGGTACAAGGATGTCATGGCACAGAGATGCTCATGGCACAGGGACCACGGATGACTGTGGTACAAGGATGCCATGGCACGGGATGCTCATGGCACAGGGAATGTGGATGATTGTGGTACAAGGATGTCATGGCACAAGGATGCTCATGGCACAGCGATGCTCATGGCACAGGGACCACGGATGACTGTGGTACAAGGATGTCATGGCACAGGAACAGGGATGACCGTGGTACAAGGATGTCATGGCACAAGGATGCCCAGGGCACAGGGATGCTCACAGCACAGCGTTGCTGCAGCACAGGGATGCTCACAGCAAGCACAGCCGTTTGCAAACACACTGCTGCTGAGCACCAGCTTTGCAAACCCCCGGCACAGCCCTTTCCGCCTCTCCGGGCTCTCCCCTCCCTCACCTCCGCACGGATCTGCTGGCTCAGCACGGCAGCGCCTGCCCCCACCCCACGGCTGAAAGAGAAGCCAGGAGCAGAGACAGGAGAGGGAATCCCCTCTCCAGCGCGGAGCGGAGCCTGCCACATCCCCCTCCCATTCCCGGCAGGCACGTTCCTCCTCGGGGGGCAGCCACGATGCAACTTCGGATTTCCCAGGCTGCCTGAAAAGGGCCTTTCGCGAATTCCTCCGATGCCTGCAGCGCTTCTGAAGTCCTGTTTTTCCACTCCAGCAGCCCCCCCTCCTTGTTTTCCTTCTCCGGCTGCTGACCCAGATTTCATAATGAATGAATCCATGCAGCGCTCTTCAGACTTTAATTATTTTTTCACTTTTTCTCATCATACATTATGCATCAATAAAAAAAAAAACAAACCAACCCCACCACACAACCCACCACAGCACAATTAATTTAAGCCTGAATGGTTAACTCCTGCCTATCGCTAATCGCCCAAGTGCCTGGAAATTGCAGCTCTTATTTTAGACCTCGCGTTAATGTCAGCCAGGAAAACAAACAGGTTTAAAGAGGCTGCAGTGGCTCCGACAGCAGATGACAACTAATGTATTTCTTCACAAAAGCTGCTGGTTTAGGCTATTTACAGCAAGAACCCACCGTGTACCTGCCCCTCCTTCCCTCCCCTGCCCACAAGTGAGCTCTGCACAGTTTGGGCAGGAGAGCAATGGGATGC
Source organism: Acanthisitta chloris (assembly GCF_000695815.1). Classification (NCBI taxonomy): domain Eukaryota; kingdom Metazoa; phylum Chordata; class Aves; order Passeriformes; family Acanthisittidae; genus Acanthisitta; species Acanthisitta chloris. The sequence goes on from NW_008658978.1 coordinate 12,329, forward strand.
AGGAGGGAAAAGTGATGCAGGATTGCAGTGTGTGGTGGGATGGCAAAGGAATCCAAGAGGGCAATGGGATGCAGGAGGGCAATGGGATGAAGAAGGGTGGTGGGATGCAAGAGGGCAGTGAGATACAGGAGAGCAATGGGGACCAGAATAGCAATGGGATGCAGGAGGGGGAAAGGATGCAGGATGGCAATGGAGGGCAGGATGGCAAATGGAATGCAGGAGGGGAATGGGATGAAGGAGGGCAGTGGAATGAACAATGGCAATGGGATGCAGGAGGGCAGCAGGATGCAGTACAGCAATGAGGGCCAGGATGGCAAAGGGTTGCAAGAGGGGAAAAGGATGCAGGATTGCAATGGGGGGGCAAGATGACAAAGAGACCCGTGAGGGCAGTGGGATACAGGAGGGGAAAGGGATGCAGAAGGGCAATGGGATGCAGGAGGACAATGGGATACAGGAGGGGAAAGGGATGCAGAAGGGCAATGGGATGCAGGAGGACAATGGGATACAGGAGGGGAAAGGGATGCAGAAGGGCAATGGGATGCAGGAGGGGAAAGGGATGCAGAAGGGCAATGGGATGCAGGAGGGGAAAGGGATGCAGAAGGGCAATGGGATGCAGGAGGGGAAAGGGATGCAGAAGGGCAATGGGATGCAGGAGGGGAAAGGGATGCAGAAGGGCAATGGGATGCAGGAGGGGAAAGGGATGCAGAAGGGCAATGGGATGCAGGAGGGGAAAGGGATGCAGAAGGGCAATGGGATGCAGGAGGGGAAAGGGATGCAGAAGGGCAATGGGATGCAGGAGGGGAAAGGGATGCAGAAGGGCAATGGGATGCAGGAGGGGAAAGGGATGCAGAAGCCATTCTCACGGGTCCTGCCCCCAGGGCAGGCAATGCCAAGGCTCCCACGGTGCCCACACACGCAGCGCCTGCCTCCACAGCCTGAAGCACTGTGCAAACAATCATGAATGAACGCTCCAGCAGCCCAGGGGAAGGTTATTATTAGCCAGCCCGGAGGGCTGAGCAGCACAGAGATGTTTTCCTCTCCACTCCGTCGGCTCAGCCCTGACACTTCCCAAAGGCTGGCACAGAGCAGAGCCCATGCAGCACTGGATGCTCTGGCACATCCCTCTCACATCCCCCCAACGCTGCAGGAAGGACCACGGCTGTGAGGATGCTCCTGCCCCGCAGAGATGGAGCAGATGAACGCCCGGACATCATGACAAGCTGATTTTTGGCACAAGTAGAGTGATCTTCTCTCAGCAAAGAGGTCCCAGCGGATGAGGCGCTTAACCACAAACCTAATTACTGCCCTCCTCCCCGCTCACTCCTCGCGCCTGCTGCCAGCGGAAGGCCGGATTTCCCTGCACCTCCTCTCCACTCACGGCTGTTTCTGCCGGCCAGAGCAATGCTGCCTCAAGCACAGCCACGGAGCAGCTGCCAAGGGGCCCAGCAGCTTGTGTGACTGGAAATTACACTAATGGCTGGTTCATTGGATCAGTGGAAAACCAAGGGGCTGTCACGAAACAGGCTCTGCTGGGAGAGATGTGGAGGAGCGCAGAGTGGCTCACTTCCAAATCGCACATCTATCCCTCCCTCTGCTCCCCAGCCACTGCCTCCTGCTCTGGGAAAAGGCACTTTTGGGGTAGTACATGTGTCTGCATCCTCTGCAGAGCCCAGCAGGCAGAACCAAAGGAAGAACCCATGGAATTCCACACCGAGTGTGGATGACGCTGGGTAAGGGAGCACCTCTTCCTGAGGTGGCAGGAACAAACTTCCCCCATTCCGCAGGACCACAGGAAATTCAGTGGAAAGCTCCCAGCTCACAACCAGCAGGATGACATCTCTTTTCCCAAGCAGTAAGATTTTAATCCCTCTACCTCCCAGGCCAGGGAAGTCCCTGAGCCAAACCCTCTGGGGTGGGCTCACAGGGGACACATCAGGCTCGGGGGCTCTGCCAGCTGCATCCACACATCTCCCTTCCATGCAGGGCCAGAAATGAACCCTGGCTGAAAACCAGCTCTGGACCGATTCTGACCTTTCCATCTGAAATCCCAGCCCAGCCACAGGCACAGGCAGTGCTGTCCTGATTTACTGATGGTCAGGATCTGCCCATCTATCTGCCAAGCTCTTGGTGCAGATCTGCCTACGCAAGTCCCTTTTGAAAAAAAAAAAAAGCCCAACAGAGGCAAACACAAAAGACCCTAATTTGATCATATTCCTCTGAACTAAAAACACCTTTGACCTAAATTTCCACCACGGGTTGGAATTCACCCTCTGCTGGCAAAGGATTACAGGAGAAAAGAGCTGTAAGTGCACGGAGAGATGCAGGATCCTGCTGCCACTCAGCCCCAGGGTCTCAGCTTCCCACCCCAGGCAGAGGGGAAGGAGGACAGGAACCCCCAGCACACCCTACCCAGGCCTAAAAGCACTTGCAAGTCTCAATTTATGTAAAGTGGAGCTAATTTCATATTATCATATGATATTAGAGCAGCCTACCTCTCTCTTCCATCCCATGTGCAAAACCTGTGAGCGGAGCTATGAGAAGCATATGGAAAAACATCTCCAAGCACAAACATCCACCTACGGTGTGAGCTGTCGAAAGTTAGAGAGTGATCCAAGAGAAGAGGGATCACAAAAGAGGTTTTAACCAAAAGCAAACAGTCTTGTGTATATCTTTTTCCTCTCAAAAACACCCAGAGACTGAAGCTCTGCCTAAACACATGCCTTGCATTTTTGCTCCTTCTGGCAGTTTAAAAGCAGCTCACAGCATTCACTGGTTTTATTATTAAGGTAACAGCCAGAAGTATTCCTACTCTGTCATTAGGAGAAGGTTTCCATTCCCTCCAAGCCAGACAGGCTCCCAGTGGTGAGGAGAAGCTCTGACAGAGACAGAAGGGTTTGGTGGGCACTCAGGGGAAATGAGCTGACCACAAGATACCCCTGAGCCATGGCTCAGCTGCAGCATCCTCTGAGTTTGTCAACACCTTTCCAAGAAGTTTCCTGGGGAGAAGGGAGAAGGGAGATTACAAAGTGCTGACAAGCTCACAGGATGTTTCTGAGATGCCCTGCAAGCTCTCAGCCTCTGCTGAGCTTCCTCATAGGGCTGCACAAAGAGCAGGGATCCCACGGCATGGTCACCAATCAGCAGTGGAGATGAGACCATCAGGTCATGCTGGACTGAGTCACCTGAATCTACCAGTTTTCATCAATCCTTCTGGCAAGAGGAACAAATAATCCTTGGGGAAAGCTGGTTTTGGAGGTTGCTGAATTGTTCTTGGCACTGCTTGGAGAGCTTCAATTCACTAGAAAATCCCAAGCACTTTAATATCGCCAGAATATTTGCTCACAGGATGACTAGCCCTGCCATGAAATGGGATCAAGCCTCCATGGAGCAGGCCCATCACAGGGACACTTCCTCACTGCCTTTTTAATATCAAGGGGGAAGGATGCTGAGATGGAGCTAGAGACACCTCCTGCACAGGGTGTCCTGTTCTCCATCAGAAGCAGGACCAGCCCTGAGCCATTCGGGTGGGATGAGCTGCTTGCTCAGTGCAGTCACAGGTCTCCAGCATGGCCAAGCACCACAACCTCCAACTGCCACTACACCAGGGGGTTAATCCTTGTCCCCACACCACTCTGCTGTGCCCTTTCCCAGTGCCAGCCAGGAGCAGCCCTGCCCATCTCCCATGTTGACTCTGGCTGTTGGCAAACCTCGCAGGTGGTAAGCCACCACCAGCAGCCTGTTTTCCCTTGGCCCAGGGAAAAATGCCTAATTAGTATTTCTTTTTCTTTCCTTTCTTCTATTTTAAGATCAGAGGTCTAAAATTAGCTCTGCCCACACAATGGGGCTCTAAGACTTAATCCCTTTCCCAAAAAGCTGACAAAATAAGTTGACATTTGCATCACTTTTACAAGCTTCTCAGGCCGCCAAAATAAGTAAATAAACAAACAAACAGAAAGAGCACGAGGGCCAAACCACTCTGTCCAGAGGGATTTAAAAATAGCTGCACCTGCACCAACCCATCTACTGCACCCAGCAAAGAGTCTGAGCCCTTGGGGGGTCCCTGTCCCTCTGCAAACCCTCCACTGTGCTGTGGGTACCACAGATGCTGCTCCCATGCTGCTGCTGCTGCTTCTGGGGACCACAGTGAAGAGCCAGTAGACACAAGATAGTCTGTGTGGGTGGTGGTTACTGAGTGCATTGTAGCTACAGCTGCCTCCTCCTAAAACACATGTGGGGATGGAGCAGGCAGAAAGATGCTCAGGCTCCAAAGTCTATGGGGTGCAGACAGCTTCCCTGGAAAAGCAGACAGGAATCTACAGTGGGACCTGAGTCTGTCATGCCCAAACCCCCAGGTGACTGTTCATCATATCAACAGGAGTAGAATTAGCCCCTGATGCTACAGCACCTCAACTGCAGGTGTGTGGCTCCTCCTTCACCTCAGCACCTCAGTCTCCAAGGTGGGGTAATCACATGGACCTCGCTCACAGCAAAACAATTAGTTGATATTTGCAAAGTGCCCTGGAATTAATGAATTAGCCAGATTTTGACCTCCTAAGCCCAGCTTTAGGCAGGGGCTGGTGTGCTCAGTCAGCTCCAGGCGTGCAGAGCCCTCACACAGCTCACTGCACTGGTGCCCAGGCAGCACTACCTCTGCTCCACAGGCTGTTTCTGCATGGTTGCACAAGGCCATCGAGCCATGCCACCAGTACCCTGCCCAGCTCTCCCAGGGGTGGCTTCAGGGCTGTCCCTGCAAGGTCCAACCACTGCTCTAAGCCCTGCCCGGCTGTGCGTGCAGGAGCTGCACCAGGACCTGGGGAAATGGATGCAAATACCCATCTGGCACTGGATTACTTGCCATATGCTTCCCATACGAATGTGTCTGCCTGCAGCTCAGTACCGGGGAGGAGTGCACATTCCCCTGTGCCCCATCATGTTCTGTGCCCAGCACCCATCCCTGCCCATAGTGTCACCACTGTGCTGGTACCTGCCAGAAGGCAGCAAGGTGAAAACCTGACAACATGATGAGAGAGGACATCCGTGTCCCCTCTCTGTGTACACACACACATGGCTGTCTCCCCTTCCCCAGTAAGTGATGTCCCTTCCTGGGGAGCATCCAGCATCACCTGACACTACACCAACACTGCATCCCTGCAGCCAGCACCATGGCCCAGGGCTAAGTCTCCATTCTCCATCCTCAGGACAACCTTGGCTCAAAGCACTGGATGGGAGATGGGAGTCAGAGCTGCTCCACCCCCAAAAACCAAAACCCCTGCCCATCCTGCTGCAGCATTTCCAGGACTTAGACCCTGTGCAGCAGCAATGCTACTGGATCACACTGCAGCCCCTCGGGACATGCAACAACCAGCACATAACGCTGTTCCCTGCTGGAAAATCACCTGCCAGCCCTCTGCAGGACACCCCAGCATCTTGTTTCACCCCAAACAGATCAGTTATTGTGCCAGCAGCAAGTCCCACAGGCAGCAGCATCCTTTCCCTTCAGAAAAGCACTGTACCAATTGTCTTGCACAGCCACCCTTTCCAACGGGTTTTCCAGGGACAAACCTGCATGTGCCATGGAGCAAAACCTGCACCAGCAAGGTGGGAAGAGCTCAGACCTGGTCACATCATGCTGGCTACCTGGGATGCCTAAAGTGGGCAGAGCTCAGCCCTGACCACCCCATGCCAGGTCCCTGGGACACCTGTGGTGGGAAGAGCCCAGACCTGGCCATCCCACACCAGCTCCCTGGGACATCCATGGTGGGAACAGCTCAGCCCTGGCCATTCCACACCAGCTCCCTGGGACACCCATGATGAGAAGAGCTCAGCTCTGGCCTCCCCATGCCAGGTCCCTAAACCCCCATGCCAGGTCCCTGGGACCCCCATGATGGGAAGATCCCAGACCTGGCCACCCTATGCCATGTCCCCAGGACACCCATGGTGGGAAGAGCCCA
>NW_008658979.1:0-258 GCF_000695815.1 Acanthisitta chloris
GCCCTCCGGCCTCCGCCTCCTCCTCCTCCTCCTCATCTGCCATGTGTAGCACCCTGGCTCTGGTAATTGTCCCCAGTCATCCTTCAGTGGGATCTCTCTGCCCTCTGCTGATCTTCCAGCACACAGGCAGGCCACAGAAGACAATTCCTGGCCATGAGAGCGTTTGGGGATATCTCCAAAGATGAATTTCTCAGGGATCCTACACAAAGGCAATGAGGTTTGCACAAACTGGAGTCAGTACAGGAGACGGAGGATGGG
>NW_008658980.1:0-5197 GCF_000695815.1 Acanthisitta chloris
TATGCTTTGATTGTTGTTCTTCTCTTGCTAATCTTCTTACCCTGTTTCTTGCAATGTCCACAAAGGTTGATGGAATATTCTGTAAAATGAATCCTCCTTGTGCAACAGGAAGGTGGAGATGTGGGGAGTGGCCTGGCTGCTCTCAGCAAGGCTCCAGCATGTCTGGGCTAGTCAGGGGATGTGTTAGGACTTGCTGCCCAAAGGCCTTGGGAGGAGTAGGCGTGGAGATGGGAACCTTGAACAGAAAGCGGCTGCGTGCTGGCTCACCAGTCATGAGTTAGGAAGTTGCTGGGAAGTTGCTGGGGAAGAAGACGTGAAACAGATTGTTGTGCCTTAGGTTAACCAATTGGTGCACACCTAATGTATAGAATAAGTCAATCAGCAGAGAACACGCTACGCCAAGAAAACTAGGAGTATCTGTGAAAAACAACAATAAATGGACATCTTGCTTGCATCAAGCTGTGTCCCGTCTCTCCATCGCGACATGCAATAATCATGGTATCTAGCTGCGTTTTATGCCAGCATATATGCACAACACTTGATGAAACAATACTTTCCATGCTCTATATATTCATTCCTATTGCCAACGTTGAATTTCTTTTCTGTTATTCTAGATTTCTCTTACTGTGATGAACATCAATATGTGCAAGTTTTGTGCAGAAAAGAGCAATTTAACTTTTAATTTCGCTCTTCAAAACTTAATCCTAGGCAAGCAAATGGTGAGTTTTTTATTTGTAAATCATGAACAAAAAGTGTCATAGGATGCCATGGAGTCAAAGTAACATCTGTTTATGAAAGAGATTAAGAAAAAATAATATTCAGTAAAATAATATAAATAAATGCATGTGGTGCAATCCATAGATCTGAAAATAAAATGATTGCTATGGCAAATAGCATCCTATTGCTATGTAAGCACTGGTACTGAATTGAGATATTTGTTCTCAGAGAAACCAAGATTTTAGCTGTGAAAATGTTCCACTACAATAATACATTCTTCAATGCTAAAGACTAATGATAATGCAAAATTTTGATATGAACAGGACTCTACAATTCTGCTACTCAACATTATGCAATGCTAACCAATTTTTGCTTTACTGCTATTATAATTTTGCATCATGACTCGCAAAAGAACAGACTGTAAGTTGAAGACAACAAGAGGTCTGGGATATAAGTTTTAGGGAATGTATCTGTAATATTTAAGGTATTTGTAATATAAAATTCTAGATACATTGTTAGAAACCTTATTTATTATTTACAATAACAACAATTATTACAATAATGTAGTTTTAACTGACTTAAGAGATCTGTGTCTGATAGTGTGTATGCTGATCATGAATTTACATAGTCATTTACTGGATCTTTAGAAAGAGTATTTTTTTAAAAAAAGGAATAACAAACACTAACTTTACTTGAAAAAATGGGCCAAACCTTCTCTGAAAATAATAGAACCATTAAACTTAATCAAAACCACCATAAGTTTGTCCTCTCTGTGCTGTTTATCAGTAGGATCACCTGATGCCACTTAAAACAAGCAGTTCAGCTTGGAGAAGACACTTAAAACAAGCAGAAAGGAGTGTCATGGTGGAATTTACTCTTAAACCAAAGAGAGGACAGATTTGGGTCCACAGCCTGCACCCCTCTGACACCCTGACCAAATCAGAATCAAGGCTCTGCCACTCTGTAACACCATGGCAGTAACAAGTAAATGCAACTATCAACCACAGGCCAGAACTTCCAGAATGTAACACTCTGATGCATTTATTCAGGAAAGTAAGTCTGGTAGGAAGGACAGGAAGATATATGTTGACTGATGACCACATAGATAAAACCAGGACTGCTAGACTGCTCAGTAATATTTATGAGAACATTGGTAATTCAATTTTGATACTGCATTAAATTTAAGGGCAGCATTCCTGTTACCTCCAATGTAGTCAGGACAGTATGTGAAGTTTGCGGTAACCATATACTTCATCATTTGAAATAACACAGTAGTATAAAAAAGTCCCTTAATCTTTTATCTCCTTCTTAGTTTTACCTACTTAGTTTATTTTAGTTTTATTCCTCATTTCAAAAGCCTGCTCTCACCTCACCTTTTTCTCCTTCCCATGAGATATGAATTGGAGTTAAAAGAAAGCACTCTGAAATTTTGGCATTTACGCTCCAAAATTGCTTTTAATTAAATGTGTAAACGGATAAGTATTATTGTGCTCTGATTGTTACTTAGAAAATGCTGCATTTCTCATTCTTTCATTATGTCAGCTCATCATCCAAAAAAGACAAAAGTAAAAATTATAGACACTGATGCTGTGTACTTTTTGCAGAACAGCTGAAAGAGAAAAAAAAATGAGTTTCTCAAAAGTCTTTGTGACGTGATTAGTTTGAAATTTTTTCTGAGTTTATGTGACTTTTTCTTAGTATTCTTTTTTTCTTTTATCTTCTTTTCAGTCCAGAAAGGGTAAAAAGCAAAAACTCACAATAGCAACAACAAAGGAATTAAAAAATCTATTTAGAAAATATAGCACATTTTTAGAAAATAAGTGTTAATATGTCAGATTTAATCCACAAAACAAATCATTGCTCTAAAATGTCACGTGCTTCTGCCACAGCTACAGGCAGAATACACATTCCACAAGTTGCCTCACATCTGGTCAGTTACCATGAATAGGAAAATACAAAACTGTAGACAGAAAATGCCTTTTGTGTCTTCTTAAAAAAGAAGAAAGGAAGACTTATTCTAACCAGTACACATGTTCCTTGACTAAATGGATCTGGCAAGGATCAATTGAGTAAGAAATGGTCTTGGAGACTGCTGCCATCTAAGAACACAAGAGTTTCCATTATCTTAAATACTGTTGAAATACAAATAGTGTTTTCCTTCCAAAGAGAATTCATTGACCAGCTCAAGTACAGAGAGGTCTCAAAGCTTATTTCAAGACTTTTTGTAAGAAAGATGGGTGATATAAAACATAGAAACACAAACCAGATAATCACAAGATGTATATCTGTGTCATTGTACTTAGAAAAAGAAACAAGAGAATGTTCTGCAGAAAGCCACACAGAGGATGGGAAATAATAAATTAATTTCCCAAAGCTCTCTCCTGATGGCTTAGGATCTGCTCCAAGACAATTGGTGACACCTGTATACACTCATTCTGCTTCTGTGTGCATGTAGCACCCCATAGCAACTAAAGCCAAAGATCAGGTTTATATTAGTTATTAATCTCTGAAACTATGAATTGAATAGTTATCAAGTTATCCTGATCAAGAGTAACATTTTAAGGAAGATGTTAAACACAAAGGCCACAAATACCTGAAAAACTCCCTTTCTTCACCAGCAATAACCTATTCTTCTTTCAATCTGCCTCCTATCTCTGGTTGTCTGGCTAGATCTGTATGAAATTAATTTGTGAGATGAACCAACGAACCAACACAACTATGTATGGAGGACAGCCATGTTGTTGTACATCCTCTACATGCATATTGCAAGATGAACTGTTATACCTTTAAGATAAAATAATTATTCTCTTTCAAACAAGACACTCATATTTGGAAGTCCATAGTTTGTTTTTCAAGGTGATTTAAATCCCTACAGAGCTCACCAAGAAGATCAAACCTGATCCTTCCCATGGGCATTTTGCTGAGCCAGCCAACGAATGTAGTCATGCTATACATCACTTTGGCACCATTAAAGAATTATGAGACCCCACATGGTCTTGCAGAAATTACTCACTGCTTGACAGTCTGTGCTCCTGTGTTTATGAAGTCATTTGAAATATCTGCATGTAGCCATTAGTACTCTGAGGAGAGTGTATATGCAGGTAATGAACCATGGCATTATGTTACAGCTGAGATAGATAGTTTTCAAATTGATAATTAATATTTTGAAAGATTGCTTTATGTATTCTGTGCAATTATATTTCTAATCATGTCTAAATACTAAGAGGTGACAGTTGTAGCCTGATGTAAACACACAAAAACTCACTATAACAAAATTATTAAAGCAGATGTTTATATTTTAGAATAAAAATTGAGCCAAATCCTCTTCTCTTAATCTTCACCAAAAATGCACATTTAAATAATTATGCCCTAGAAATCAGAGAGCATCTGCAGTATTTTGTCTGTAAGACTAGATTAAGTTTCACACCTTTCTAGTCTATATTTTTTCAAATTTTGAACATACTGCTCAAGAACACGGTCACATGTAGAGAATTTTTTTTGTCTCAGAAACATTTAACTAAGCCTCCTTTAATGTTAATAGTAAATGCATGTGTACAGTGAGGCACATTTGCGTGCAATTCAGACAGCACATTCAGTGGAAGTGAGCTCTATTAGTGGAGCAGGATTTGGAGGTGAAAGGGACATTGCTTGTTTTCAAGAAGAAAGTCAGCATGTTCTTTATTAGAGTTCCCAAAAAATAGCCCACCTCTAAGTATTTATCTTGTTTAGATGATTCAACTAGTATACTTGAACCTCAACTAGCCTTCTCAATAAAATCAAAAATGTAGGAAAGTGGAGATTCTTTAGTTCTGGGAAGCTCTTTGCTCTAATGCATTCTTTGCCAATTTATTTATCAATATTATACTTTATTTTTAAAATGACAAAGAGGATTTGATTTCATCTGGGGTCATGCTAGGGGGGTTTTTTAAGTGAAGGAATTGAATTTTGAATATAAGAAGTGACTTAGAATGCGTGCTTTCAAGTTTCTCTAAATTTCAGGGTCATGAGGTATTTGGTGTACTAAGATATAAGAAGGTAATTACATTATTAGAGATACCTAGTTGTGAAATTCTGTCAGTCATTTAAATCAGCTGTACAAACTCAAATAGTTTAATAGATATTGAACACATTTATTCCATCCTTAGAAAGGACAAGCAAGTGTTTCTACAAGATGTGTCCTGTTCTAACTGACCTGTTGCACTTATGCTTATGGGAAAGGAAAAAGGAAATCCTGTGAATATATAAGCCTATTCCAATGAGAAAAGTCTGCTACTGTTTGCTTACTGTCAAAATTATATGTATATAAAAAGTTGGATATATTAAGCAGTTTTAAGTGTTAGTGAGGAAATTTATTTTTAACCCTTTTTTAAGCTGAGCCAAGATTTCTGATAAAGAGTTGCCACTAGAAAATAAAATTGACAGAGTAATAATGTAAATTACTACATTTCCCTAAAACTGAAATTGTAGAGAAATATGTGCT
>NW_008658980.1:5231-22159 GCF_000695815.1 Acanthisitta chloris
CATTTTTTTCAGGGCTATGTTTCTGTTCTGTGATTCCTTATACCTATCACTTTCCATATTCCTGTTTTAATTTCCAAAACGCATTGTAAAACTAACTTTGCTCTTGTGCTTATTATGTTTGTTAATGAAATCACATTAACATCCACAGATTAGATTCTACTAGGGCTTTTCTGTTCTCTTCTGTTTTGGTTACTAATATCCTATGAAGTGCCAGAATATGGTTATATATACATCTATGAATGTTGATGTTTACATATATAACTCTTTTTTTATGTTCAACTTTGAATTAGTGGAAAAGCAGGTTTTCCATTTTATTTTTCCCTTTGAAAATATTTTAGTTCTTTTAATTTGTTTTAAATGTCATTTTCACTCAAATAAAGTTATGTTCTATGCAAGCAGAAATACTGGGGTAATTTAATCTACCCCTAGGGTTTTTCTAACTTATATGTAATGACAAAATCCCACTGGGGAAAACTAAAGGTTTCTATGAGGTCTCCACTGTTAATAAGAAACAACAGGTCATTCAGATTCTGTGGACACCCACCCTGTTTCTCTTTGACATTACCTGTATCCTGGACTGGATTTTGAGGCAGGTTTAGTGAGAAGCAACTGGAGGTGCCAATACTGCACATCTCCCCAGAAACTTGCTGAGGAGTGCTGGTGTCCTCATTGAACAGGTCTGCCCTTGCACAACCTTTTGTTCCTCAAAGGAGCAGGTCTCACTGGAAAGCTAGAGGATCAGGTTCAGGACCACAGTCTTCTACACTGTATCAGCCCAGGCAATCTGATGGAAACCCAGGCAGTTCTCCAGCAGCTCAGAAACACTTGCTTTCAACAATGCATGTCAGGCTCAATGAATTTATTGGCTTTAAGCTGTTTGATGATCTGAGTATTAAGCAGTTTCACACCCACCAATTTCAGGTTTTATCCAAACACAACATACAATATGCCAACAACCTTGGAATATTACTTTCTCACTACCTAATCCTAGACAGATATCAAATATAGCATCCATACTTGGCTTCACTGCAAGACCTTCATAACATATGAAAGAAAATCTGCTGAACTTTCTTCATAGCACAATGGAATTTAATTGAAACTGTCTTAAACAGTACATGAAGCAGTTTTGAAAACCATCTTTTGTTGGTTAGCAGTCACATTAAAAATAAGGTGCAAAAGTTATTAGAGCAAAGGTTTAATTGCACCTACTTACTGCATTGTATCTGACATCCAGAGATGGACATGGACTTCAAGATTGCCTCTGGCTTATTACTATTGCATTAGGGATTTTTAGCATTTTAACACAGTGTACAAAATGCATGTCAGATACTAAAAACATCTATGTTACATTATTAAGAAATTTGGACCATTAGGAGCAATTATTATATCAAAACCATTGATGCTGAGGGGACTATGTCTGCTGCAAGGCATTAAGGGATTTATTCTGGACAAAATCAGTTTGTTACTCGAGACTGAATGTCACTACAAAGCACACAGCTTGAGGCTGTTTCAGGAAGATGTGATAGCTTGGGCTTTGCACCTGCTTTAGGGACTGGAGAACATTTGGTGAGCACATGGAGCTCAGATATTGGTTTAGCTTCCCCCTGAAAAAAAATCTAGATTGTGTGGTAGCAACTGAGGCATTAGCTTCAGAATCACATTTTTGGTCTGAACTAGAATGCTAAAATTCAGTTTGAAATATAGTATTATTTGAAAGCATAATTCCAAATGACATTTCAGTACAGTTTTGTGCATTAGAATGAACACTATATGCATGCAAAATAATTTGGTTACATGCTGTTCTAGTTCCCCAGGACATAAATCCAGCTATGGGGTCCTCAGCTCAGGAAGACCTTTTCAAGTGAGTCCTGAAGAGGGCCATCAAGATGGTTAGAGAGATGGAGCACCACTCCCATGAGAAAAGGCTAAAAGAATTGGGCTCTTTCAGCTTGGAAAAGACAAGTCTTTGGTGTGGCCTAAGAGCAGTCTTGCAGTACCTGGAGAGAATCTGCAAGAAGATGGATAGAGACTTTTTACAAGGGCACATAGTGACAGGACAACAGGGAATGGTTTTAGGCTGAAATAGGGTAGGCTTAGCTTGTGTATCAAGAAGAAATGCTTTACTGTGAGTGTGGTGAGGCTCTGGAACAGGTTGCCAGAGAAGCTGTGGATGCCCCATCCCTGGGAGTGTACAAGGCTGGGTTGGATAGAGTTGTGAGCAACCTGGTCTAGTGAAAGGTGTCCATGTCCAGAGCAGGGGGGTTGGAATTAGATGGTCTTCAAGGTCCCTTCAAACCCAAACCGTACTATGATTCTAGGATTCTATGATTCTGTTATTCTATGATGAAAGTCAGGTCAAATACATTTGTACTGAAGACAAGTACACTATGGAAGTTGTTCCCTATAATAATGATGAAAAAATGAGGTTCAAATTGGCTACAAAAAGAAAGTTTTAAGTCATCCAAACTTCTGGATTTGAAAGTTAGGCTCAGAATAACATATTTTGAAGGGGGATTTTCCGTGTGTTTTGGTTTTAGCTAGATCTTAATTTTTAAAATAAAAAACAAAACCAAGTCCTTTAAAAAAACAAAAAAAAAAACAAACAAAAAAACCCGAAAAAAAGACGATGCACCTCTCTCAATCACTTCCTGTCTATGGCTTGCTTTGCTAACACAAACACCAGGGTATCCCACAGAAGAGCTGTGAAAAATTGGTAGCATCATTTTGTGGGATGTAAATAGTAACTTAGCAGATGTGAAAGAGAAGCCAGTCTGCGTGTGTTTCTTTTGTTGGATCTTGTAGAAGCATTTATAGAATCATAGATTTATGTAATGTTAAGGGTCTGGAAAGCACCTTAAAGATCATCTAGTCCTAACCTCCACTGGCATGGGCAATGACATCTCCCACTAGACCAGGTCCCTCAAGACTCCATTCAACCTGACTTTGACCAGGGCTAAGACTGGGGCATCCTCAGTGTGCCTGGGCATGTTCCCTGTTCCCATGTCTCATAACCTTCACAGTAAGGCATTTCTTCTTTATCTAAATTTCACCTGTTTTAAATGTACCCATTAATCCTTGTCTTGTCACTACAGATCCTGATGAAGAATGCCTCTCTGGATTTCCTATAGGCCCCATTCAGGCAGTTGTAGAAAACACAAGAGTTCAGTTAAATAAGTCTTTCTGGTTTTTTTCACTGTTATAGCTTCATAACACAATGGGCACTAAAGTAAATCTCTCAGACTACTTAGACTGATACTCTTTGCTTCCCAACTAGTGGTAGGTAGAAACATTTTATTCCTGCCCTCAAGATCATAAAAGAGCTATAGACAAGGCAAAGGATGAAATAAAAAAATTATTTTCTTCTTTTAACAAATGGGGAAATGCAGCAAGAATGCATACCTTTTCTTCACATCATATTACAATGTAGGGCAAGTTACTGCAGCATATGAGATGTGTTTTTACTTTAATATGTGTCATAATGATTTTTCTCCATTTTTCTATGTTTGTTTGATGACTTCCTTGCAGTTGCCAGACAACAATACATTTCCATGCGAAGTAAGAAAATAAGGTGGGAAATAATTTCCTCATACTATTTCTGCTTTGCTTGTAAATCAAGTCTTCTTGGACACAAGCTCCACTGCATAGGCTGAGAAGTGAATACAACTTCATATACAATCATTTCACGCCTCAGTTCTGCTTGATTTTTCATGCTCTTTGAACCTTAATTTAAGTGTGAAGTTCACTTAATTTGAATTTGGTCTTTGAGAGTGCTTTTAAAGAATGTGTTTGTGTTTTGATTTGTTATTTATCTTGTCTTCCAAGGTTAATGAAGAAAAACAAGGGTGAACTAAGGAACGAGATACAGAAAAAGGGGTGTTCTTCAACTTTCCCTTCATCCTTACTTCATTAATCTTTTCTTGTTTGAGGTGTTAGCAGGACTATTCTGTCACCACTTTTATTCCATGTAGAGTGGCTGAAATGCTTGATCCCAAGAAGTTATTTCAATGAAATGCAGACTTCAGAAATTGCCATGTTATCTCTAAATCTAACTGCAGTACTCTATCAAAAGAACTTAATAAAATGATGAATTCCTAAAATCCACAAATTGTCAATCAAATTATAATAACTTGTATTTCTGTAGAGCAAAGGTAAATAAAAGTTACATGCCCATCAGAAAAAAAAAGAAATCAAGACTTTTTGGAATAAATCTAAGTTCTCTCATCATCTTTAATTGTCACTTGCTGTAGATGTCAAGCTAACAGAGTAGCAGAATCTAATTTCCTTGTTTGATTCACCATGAAATTAAACTGAACTGACAATTTTTATTTTCACCTCGCAAGTTCTTCCAACACTATTTAAATCTAGCTAATCAAGTACAGTTATCTGCTGCACACACTTGTCTCTCCTACCACACCTCTGATTTGCAGTATCCCACATCCACAGCTTCCTCTGACAGCCTGGCATTGGATTACATTTACAGTCTTGAAAGGTGTAAAGGAATGCATGGACATAGTTAGCAAAGCCACCAGCATATAAAGTGATAGACCTACTTCTGAAAAAGATGATGAGCAGGAAGAAAAAATAAAAGTTTTAAAGGTATAGGAAGTAAAGCAAGCATGCAGACAAAAACTCTGGTATTATCTTTGTATGCATAACAACAAAACCTAATGTTTTTTCTTCATAAATAAAGTTTATTATTAATACTTTGCTAGTAAACAATAATTGATATCTAAAATGCCCCATATTCCATAACGTGTTGAACATATCAGGCGAAGAAGCTATAAAATCAACAAATTTTATGTCAAACTACATACAAGGATATCTCTTAACTGGGTGAGCTGTAACCCCAACTCAGATATATCTGATCTTGAGTTGCCTATATAGAGATGGGTCTGGTCATCCATAAATTATATTTTCCTCAATAAGTAAGACAGAATTTGAAGTCAACAAGACAGTCCATTTGTCACATCTCCCTCCAAAATAGAAGAAGGGTACAGAATACAATATGAAAGATATTTGACCTCTAGTACTCCCCTTCAAATTAAAGTTTCTCTCCTTTTGACATTGAAAGCAGAGGCTGCAATGAATGCTGTAAATAGTGAGAAAAAGTCTGTATGTACTTCTCTGTAAACTCATAAAACGTGATTATGCTGGAAAGCAACCTGAGGCCTCTGACACACAGAACAGCAGAGAACAAACTATTGCTTCCTCAGCTCCCTGTCACACATCCTCCTTACCAGTGAGAGGATGGAGTGACAGTTCACTGGACTGCCATTTCTTCTTTGCAGCTCCCCCACTGTGAGACAGAGCATTGCAGACTGCATACTTAGGTCACAACCTGGCTTAGTCACTTCGTTTTAGCAACTGCCTTCTTGGCAACTTTTATCCAAGGACAAACTGCTCTCTTGTGGAAAAAAAAAAAAGATACTAAAAGGAATGAAAGGCATCAACAGGATTATTTAGCTATGCTCTTTCCCCATCAAAGAAACAGAGACATAATATTTTGGCTCATTTAAAGTGCAATTTTGCTTTACACTATTCCTCCCCACCCATCAGGTTTCTTATACTAGAAACAGCATGACACCCTCAAGCTTCCCTTCTAATGAGGTAAATCAGCTAAATGTTAGAGTCAGTGGAATATCTGACAGAGAATTTACATTAAACCAAGAAGAAAAATGTTGTCTGTCTTTGGATAGGTGTGGAGGACCAGACATAAGCACTTTTGGTCTTAAGCATTGTGATTGTTACCACAGGAAACGTGATCAGAAGAGATTGTCCTGCAGAGGTGGGGCAATGCTATTCTCAGCCAACTTCCTTCTCCACCTTGACTCAGTCTCCTTGCCTTGACTCAGTTCCTGAAGGAGGGCTGTGCATGCGTGAACAAAATTGCATGAAAAATCTAGCTTGTATAAGAAGTATGCACCAGGTTAACCCTAAAAAGAAGTTTATTGGGTCCACTTGCTCTCATTTTCCCCCTCTCACTTTATTTGTCTTGCAACCACAGGTCCCGACCATCCATGCAGCAGGATCAATGTGGGATCTAAGTACTGGTGAAATTCTCTATATTCTTTCTCCCTTTCCTTTCTTTATTTCTCTCCTCCCTTGCTTTGCCTGGGCAAAACATGGATATCATATTCCATCCTGTACTCCATACTGAAGTTTGTTGTGCAGATGGGGACATTGTGGAAGTGTGTTGCAGCTTGTGAGTCGGCACCTTTGAATATTGGTGCACTGTGGCTTGTTATCTAGCACCCTTGAAGAGTTTGTTGTGAGGAGCTGAGAACTTACAGAACTGTATTGTACAAAATTAAGGGTTTCTTAGTCACCATCACTTCTGGAAGTGTATTATAAGAATTCACAGGCTTGTTAGTCAACCCTTTTGAGTCTAAATATTGGGCTGGTTGCCTGAATTAAGTCAACTGTACAATAAATCACAAGAGCTTCCTGACATGTGGTCTAGTGTTTGTTCTGCCTCATGAGAATTTAAAACAAATATTCCCCTCACCAAAGAGTTGTGACACCAGCATGAAGAATTCATTCCCTTATATCAATCTAGAAATTACAAAAACAGTTTCATAATTACTCTTCCTGTAACCACAGTGCCATTCCAGATAGATAATTGATTCCAAAACATATTGTGGAGATATACTTGACTATTTTGAGGGGAAAATCTTCCAGGCATTTAAGATGGGATCTTAATAGCTTCACACACTTCCTGTTCAGTCTTACCTGTCCTCTTCACAATTTGTTTTCCTCTGGCAAAGCAAAATATTAGCCTCAGCTTAACAAGCTATGAACACTTCTTTTCCTCCAAGGTTGCCAAATTGTTTCAGCTCAAACCACAAGACTCTGTTGTTTCCAATATTCCCTAAATGCAGTGATTTCCTTTCCAGGAACTTTTCTGTTGCCTTCTGTCTTTCTCCATCAATTTTCTGTGCATCTGTTCCATATTTTTGATCAATCCAAATCCTCACATGGCAATGCAACAGAAGAGGCTTTATTACAGATTATTTTAAGAAACTTTATTGTATTTAACCAGTCTCACCAGAATTTCACTTTCATATTCCAGATATTAAAGGATGTGTAACTGCTACCAAGTGTTAAGTTAGTACAAGATGCTGCATAATTTCCATTGTTTTACAGTAATATTAGTTTTCAATCATTCTGTTATTGCCTCAAAATAATGCAACTTAATTCATCCTAACTATATTTTCTGTCATAAAAACACTGTATAAATGCTAAGTGGATACTGAATGAAAAGTGCACTTTCATCTGTACTTGAAAATCATTACCTTCTCTTTTGTTAGAGTGGCATAATATGTCTATATTAACACAGGAAATCCATACTTTATTCCTTTATGAATGCTTTTCCTGAGTAAATGAATGCAGTGCCTTGGAAAGAGAAGACATTATGCATCAAATTCATGTCTGTTGAAAGTCCTTTGATGTTTATGACGTTTAACCATAGATAAATTTGGCCCCATACACATGCAAAAGCCAGTCAGACTGCCAGGCAGTTAGACCAGCAAGACCATTTCATGGTGGAAACCAAGAGCAGCTAATGAGAAAAAGACAATGTTTTATTTTGGAAAAAATGTGTTATGGTTTTAGTCTACTGGGAATTAACAACATTATTTGCAATCTTGGAAGTTATTAAGGATAGAAAAAGTTTAATATGTTAAATTACATGTTTTTTAAAAAAAGGCAACCAAATATAACATGAAAGTTTTGTTTCCTGTACTATAGAGAACTCTGTTCCCTAAACTATATTGCTACTGTTAGGGAAGCAGTTTTCTCTTATTAAGACATGGACACTGCAAGAAGACAGAGTCATCTGTTAGTAGCCAATGATAATGACCGGTGAGACAGCAAAGTAAAAAGTGGTATGTAGTTACAAAATGCTCTAGATCCTGAGACAGCACATGGTTCAAGCAGCACAAGTGAGCTGCACCATATCTTGACACACTAGAAAAGACTAAAAAAATCAAATCTTGAAAGCCAAACCGCACTGTCTTGCTTACCCAAATTATTTCAACTAATTCCATATGACAGTTTTCCAGGCAGGGTTGGCAGATTTGTGTGTTTAAGTTTCCTATTACAGAATTTGAATAATCAACAACACACAATCACACTTTCCAATAATAAAACAAAATACTTAAGAATTTAACCCTGAGTGGAGCTCTTACATAAGATTGCAGTTTGTGGCCCAAATAAGAAAGAGGTGAGGAGTTTCTCTTCATTTATTTCACCAAATTTCATGTTAAATTATTGTCTGTAGATGTTGTTTGTTAACCTTCTACCATTACAAGAGTAGGGGTGCCACTGTAACTTTCTTTCAATACTGAAAAAACAATTAAGCAGAAAGATGACCAAAGTTTGCAATGGGGATGCTCTAGTAAATACTTGATCTGCTAAAATGTAGAGTGTCAAATTTATTGATGTTCTAATTTCATTCATGGTCCCCACAATATTCCAAACTGCAGAAACATGGGTATGATGGATTGACTGTTAGTTAAATAAGAGACAGTCTTGATGGCAGTTTTGAGCAATCTGATCTAGTGAAAGATATTCCTGCACACAGCAGTGGTGTTAGACTCCAGTCCCTTCTAACCCAAATCAAACTATGATTGTATGATTCTTCTAACTCAGTACTGTTCCAACAGTGATGGCCTGTATGGTCTATAATGTCTGAATTTCTCAGGAAGACACAAACAAATGAAAATCCTCTCTTCTACTTAATTGGGAATATGGTTGCCCAAATGGACACTAGATTAAAAATAACAGAGGCAAAAGTGGGGAAAGGTGTCAGGAAACAATAAGTCTGGGAACAAGAGCAAAAGATTCCTGAAACTGGTTCTATTCCATAATGTAACTGAGAATGTTAGCAATTAATTTCTTCACAGTGTTTCTTTTTTTAAAAAATAAAATATCTTTCAAGCATTGTTTTCTTTTTCCTTTCAGAGTATACTCTTTAGTGGCAATTCTGGCACTGGGGCTCACTGTCAGGTTTTATGCTGTTACAGTACACAAGAGGCTTTAAAAGAAAGTAAAGGAGAAAAAATACTGATAAAAAGGGAAATAATCTTCACACTTTCAATTGATGGCTGTTACTGAATTCAAAATATTTATTAGGAAATTTAAGAAAAAATCATGACGTGGTTTATGTAATCCTTCCTTCAAGATTCAGTAAGGTCATGTTGATTCAAAGCACTTCCTGATGGATAAAAATCCTCAAAAAGCATTGCATTCTGAATCACGTTTTGAAAGGCAAAAGGAAAAAATTTTGATTGCATGTTTTTCTGTCAGGAGCACCATGACAGACATAGATCTTAAATGCAAGTTGCAGCTGCATCAAAGAAAACTGGGGTGAAGAATTCCTGTAATTAACCCCACAAATTCATCACTCTGCCTCAATTACAGTGCTGCTAGCTAGCATTAACATGAGCTGTAATTCCAAAGTACAGAAAGTTGTTTCTGTCCTCCCACAGGATAATCCTCTTTCTTCATTCACTTCTTGAGTTCATTTATTTTGTTGGGGAGTTTTGAGGGTTTGGGACTTTTTTGGGGAGAGAGGATAAGAGGGTTATTTTGTAAGTTGGGGGGGGTTGGTTTTGGGTTGATTTGTGGTTTTTTTTAATGTGGATCTATTCTGTTAGGCATCGTATAATGTTATCCCATGTGTACAATGACTGTTAGTTTCATACACAGGAAAACATAGTTGGAGGGGAACTATTTAAATTGTCTTTGCCTCTCAAGGTCATTTTAAGTTTACATTAAAACGCAGCATCTATTTTCATTTTTATTGCAAAACCTTACATTTAGTGAATGAGGACTGAAGAATTTAGAAACATTATTTCAAACTGAAAACCTTCTTGAACTCAAAATCATATCTAGTTATTTAAACTTTTGATCAGAGACAACCTTTTCAGCATGCAAATGATAGATGTAAAGGAGGCAAAAAGGATATTTGAGTCATCATTCACTGAAATACTGAAAATACGGATATGAATAAGTTGATAAAATGCCTTGCCTCAAAATTGCTTTATTTTTCTGTCATACATAAGAAGTGTGATGCCTGATTCAGGTTTCAAATACAGTTTTGCAGGGTAAAAAGATTGTCCAAGTGATAGTCAACTGATAATACTTCCTTTAACCACCAAAAGTTGATAAGTTGGCTATGCTGGTAAAACAGAATGCCTGGTATGTTGCAGAACATGAAGGAACATGGCTTTAAAGAAGATTTGTACTGCATAACAGTGACCTTTTTTTTGCAAAATGTAATAAACTATAAACTATAAAAACTATTAAAAAAAGGAAAATAATTTTTTTTAAAAAGGGAAAAATGTTTCATAAAAAAGTTAATTCAGACTTAGAAGTGAATTAGGAAAGATTTAATTCAAAATGAAACACATTTCATAAATGGGTATTAGAGTACAAAAAGTTGTTTTAAAATGTCTGTTGCTCTTCATAGATTCAAACATCTCAACTATGTTAACCTACCACTTCCACCTTTTTGTACATCCATATTTTCAAAAAGTAGTATAAGAAATTGAAGGAGCTTATAAAACTTTGCACTCATATGGGAGAGTGGAATGTAGGAGTATATTTCAGTTATCCATCACATCCATAGAAGTCTGGCATTTGTATTCATGGAAAGGATAACTGTCACAAAATAAGATGGGCACAGAAATTAAGCTTGTTATCCTAAACCAGAAAGACATATCATACAATGTTCTGCTTAATGATTGCTATAGCAGATAAAAACATTACAGCAGTCTTTGTGAAAATGAGCTCAAGGATATACACACATTTGAAGTGACAATTGAAATACCAGAAGGATCAAAAAGATTATTTCACTAAATAAAATCATGTTAGATGTTTATCCAAGAGCTTAAAACCCACTCATTATGACCTTCTTAAAATCTGGAAGAGTATATCCAGAGTTATACTGGTGCTGCCCCCAGAGTCCATTTAATGGACTGAGACTATTTCTCAAACTCTTTTGGGATACCAGTCTTCAACAAAAGTAATGCAACACAATTTTATCCAGAAAAAACGGTGTTTTGCTAGCAGAATGCACAAAATTAACTGAGAAGTTAACAGACCTCTAATTTGATCCCTGACATTTTTCTCAGCTTTTTAGCGAAATAGACAGTAAAACTTTCACTGAAAACAAGAGCCATAGTATGTCTGTTTTCAGCTATTCCTCATCCGGGAACACTACAGAGATACTCAAAAGCCATCTGGACACAACCCTGAGTGACATGCTCTAGGAGACCCTGCTTGAGTAGGGAGGTTGGACTTAGATGACATCCAGTAGACCCTACAACCTTACCCATTCTGTGATTTTGTGATTCTGTGAAAATTATTTCACCATTCACAGCAACTCTCTTCGAAGTCTGCTCTTCTGAATATACTCAATGATTATGAGCTAATTGTGTGACAGTAAGAAAAGCCCTGGGAATATTAATTATCTGTGCTTAGCATGGTGTTGTTACCTTGGTGTCATAAAAACTCTGAACTGTTGGTGTCAGGGCCCTTCATTTGCACATCTAACATTGCTTAAGGATAACAGAAAGCCTTACATAAACTTGCAAAGATTAACAAGACAAAGGCCTTTTAAATGGTTATTTTATGTGAGCTAAGTTGGAGGTGAAGCCTTCTGTAATTGTTCATATTTCATGGGGACTTGGCTTTTCATGAGATCATCTCAGTGTAATCTTTCATACATATTACAGTATCAGTTTGTTAAAATTCTCAAGGCAGCACTGAACCTGGTCAGACTGAAATGGGGCTGACAAACCTCATGTCTAACGCATACATAACCAGACCTTATGAGGGTGAAACTAGTTTTCAGGATCTGTACGGTTCACTTGATTGATTCTGCCTTAGAAATCATGTGACTTAATGTTTCCTGCATGGTCTGCCACTGTCATGCAAACATGACCTGATAATACATTGTCAGGAGCGATCCGGAAAGCTTACAGCAATCTAACATCTTTTCATGGAGTGTGAAATTCCATCTGAAATGTGCATATTTGATAAGCTGTTCCTCTTCGTCTATCTGTCCTTTCCACTTTCAGAAAGTTAATCTCTTCTCCACTGAATTCTCTGTCAAAAGAAGCTGGCTCAGAAATGAATCGGATGGCTCCATATCACTGAGCCCCTGGGGACAGACAGGTTTCTCTACCACACCCAGACAGCAGCATGGATGGGACCAGTATTATGTTGTGTTGGTCAGTCCTTTTCAAGGAGATGGACCTTCAGGTATCCGGATAAAAATCCTCTTGATCTCAGTTCTATTACTGTTTAGTCCTTAGATTTGGGCTCAGGAACAGAATATAAACAATTTTTCCTCTTGAAAAGGTGTAGTTAACCAGGTGGCCCTCACTTGCATGTGCCTCCCATGTACCTCCATACCTAATCTCAGTATACCCCAGAGCAATTTCAGGCAATGACAAGTTTCATATATCTTTGCCCAGCAGTGCTTTGTTACACCTCTAGCACTCAGCAGTTTTCTGTCTGAGCATCTGTCCCCACACTGTCAGGTATGACCTATCTTTCACACCACACCAATCAAATCTGTACAATGACACTAGCTGACTCTGCTATTTATATTGAAATAAAACAACAAGCTGTCATATCAGTTTCTACATTCACACACTAAAATGTCAAGCCACAGCACTTTATGGGGCCTACAATTTGCTAGTCATCCACTAACCTCACCTGCATAAATTTCTCCTGAATTAAATGCAGCTATAGTTTACTTTTTATGTGAGAAATGAAGGTTTGCCCACAGCATCTCAGGAGGCATGCCTGGTGTCTCACAATTGTCTGTGCAGCAGATGTTACCCCCACTCATAGAATTACTCTGGTAGAGGAAACTCCAGAGAGGCACCCCGAGTTACAGAAACCCATTCCTAGGTCATCTTCAGCACAACTCAGGATCTCTGGCCCTATAAGTCACCCTGAAGGTGTAAAGAAACTTCCTACGATAGCTGCAGCTATTTGACAAAAACTCTATGTTGGTTAACTGGTTTTGCAGCTGTTCAGAAGATTTTTTTTTTCATTTTCTCATTATTTGATAGATTTTAAAAAAGTTAAAAAGTAAGTAAAAAAAAAAAAAAAGAAGGATGAGATACCAGTATTTTATTTCCAAACTAAAGGGCTGAAATCATGGTTTAAGCAAAGCTGCTGACCTAGGTGCAAACACTAGGTAACACTGTATAATATGACACAGCATGGAGGGGATTGCAATTGTGCTGTTTAAATTTTATGAATGATGTTTCAAAAATGAACCCTGAGCACTGTTGGGTTTTTTATTCCTTTAAATGTAGCCAAAGGAATGTTCTCTCAAACACATTTTGGCAGACAGTAACACAAAGGAAAAATCAAAGTTCCCTTGCTTTAGCTGTTCTCCTCACATCTGTTTTCTAGTGAAAATGCAATCTTGCTGGAGCAAGTGATGGGGTTTTCTGTCCTGTGAGATGTGTGCTTCCAAACAAGAAGACAGAAAGAGATTGCTCAGCACTCACATTTTTACTCCCAGACATGTGATATCAGTGTTTTATCGCCTTCAAGGGTTGAATGTAAACCATGAAATGAAACAAGAGGAACGCTCCTCCATCTTGACTCTAAAAGAAGACAGCAATCTACACAGAGACTGAAAAAGTTAACTGTATGCCATATGCACTGTACAGAATCCTCTCTTACACATTCACAGGTCTGCCAAACATTATTAAACAAGCGCTAGCTGCACTGTGCTGTGATGAGTCCAGCTGAGTTTTAACAGGAATAAGAGCTGCCTTTCTAAGCATTTGAAAGGGGGCAAAATGGTAGAATGAAATGATGATACTTTATTTGCAGCCTACCCTATACCAGTGACTTAAGAGTAAGACCAGTGAACTCACTTAAAAATATTTTGAAGCAACCCTGAGGCACAAAAATCACTCAGATAGAAGAGCAGAGCTAAAAGGTAAAACAAGATTTTCAGCAGCAGAGTCACCCTCCCCATTAATCACACCAGGTGAAAGACACACTTCTGTTCCCCTGAACTACCATTAAAAAGAACATTTACAGTAAAATGGTCTACACTAAGCCAGATTAACAAGACATTCTTTACTACTTAATCAAACAAATTATTTTCAACACTGAGATTTTAAAATTTAAGTTCCCTACGAGAAAAGAAAGTCCAAGAACTACTGAAATTTGGTACTTCCAAATTTAAAACAAAAGCAAAACAAAGCAGAAAAAGGTCAAAGAAAAAAACTATACCAAGAGATGGTGACTACCCTAAAAACAAATTTATAACCATATTTCAAAGACTTAATTCCTAGAATGTCACATTGCATACTGGTAATCCACATGTAAAAACTGGGCTATAAAAATTAAACACTCAGTGAGCCTGGTGCTCAGAGGTGTTCAAATTCCTCTGAATCAGTTCCTCTGGTCTAAAGAGAACAGCAGCAATAAATGGTCAGGAGATGAAGGACTTGAAGCACTGGCTAAAGGCAGAAACAGCAGACATTGCCGATTCAGCCATTTTTAAATTTTTAACTCATTTGCCAGGTCCTGATGGTCCTGATAACACTAGTCTTACCATTGAAAGTTATTTCTCTTGTGATATGCTTTCAAATTGTCAATTAGTTTACAGAAGTCTCTAGCACATCTGCATTGTATGTAGGCACATATTAGAACTGTGGTATTTAGCCAGATGAATACTGTTTAAACCACACCTGTATGGTATGGGAATTCAGGAAGTCCTATACTAAGTTAAGCATGACAAAGCCACGTCTCTTGTATCTCTAAATGCACTTCACCTTGACTTAAACTATTTAATTATAAATTATAAATTCCTTCTGTACTGGGTGATTAGAGGCTATTTCTGCTTTGGATTTTGCAGACTTCCCAACAAAGGCATTTCAAGACACTACTAGTTTTCAGTCTCAGCAGCACTAACCTGCTGTTTCACAACTTTCCAATGCCTAGTTAAGTTATTTATAGTCTCTGCAAAGTCTTAATTTGTTAATGAATATCTGTAAATCAGAAATTAATATCACTAGCATAACTTCTTATATATTAGATCTATTTGGTCTTCCAGTTATATTTACATAACTGATAGATCTTGACCTCATTTAATATAAATATTATTAGACTTTTGGAAATCAATGCTTGACATATGGTAACTACATTTATCATAGTCTCATGAGTATTGAGGGGGTTTAATCATTTTTCCTATGCATAGGAATACTTTTTTTTGTTTCACTACCTCAATGTTACTCTTCCAGGAGATAAAATGCTACTTTAATTGCACAAGTGTCACTTAAAGGTCACACGTACCCAGGGAGTGCTGCCCTACATCTCCATTCTTCCAGTACTCAATGTTTTGGCTCTGCTCAGACATGGCACTTAGGCACAGTCATAACATTAAACACCTAAGTGGGTCCATTGTACATAAACAGTGGGCTTAATACACAGGAGATTCCCAGCCCAATTGAACAAAGCCATGCCTCATTTGTTCTGTTGGGGTCTTTTTTCCCCAATAAGGGTGCCTTATTATAGCGCTTAAGTATTTTCAAGGTTGATTGTAAGGCATTTCCAAAGCATCCACTCATAAGTATGTTGCTTAGTTTTAAATGAACTCTTACCGCCTGACCAGAAATGTACCATGCTTAGTACTTTCTATACATATTTTTACAGTCCCACCTATGCCTTTCTCCACAATGAAATGCATATACTTTTTCTTCCCATATGCTGTGCAGGTTGAGATTTTCCGACAAGCCACTAGATTACTTGATGTCAAAAAGCAACTGTTATGCCTTCATGAGAGCAATGCTACAGTCTTCCTTGGTTAGGAATTACTTTTTTTTCAAGGTTCAGGGCAATCTCTATAGAAAAAAATCTGAGCAAGAAAGCCAGAGGTTTCGGTTTTGAGTTGTCTTTCTCACAGTGTTCATAATGATTATGTTCTGGTTTTAACGTTACCATAAAACAGCCCTAAGCTCATTTGACAACATGTGCAGGAAGGACCACATGAAGTAGGGAGGAATTGTCACATATTTCATGTAAGATGCAAAGCCACTAAATAAATATTCCCTATCTTCTAAACTTTATAATTATATACATATAGATCTCAAAGAGAATCAGGAATAGCTTAACTTTGTAACTGGCTGCAACAGCGATACCGTGAGACCAATATATTAAGCACATTTTCATACCAATTTGAGCATCTATTCTGATCTCAGGTGGAATAGGGTTTCTTATCAGTATCTGGTACACTTCTGTGTTTTGGATTCAGAATGAGAATAAGAGTCATAACACACTGATATTTTGGTTCTTGCTGTCATGTTTATCCTAAATCAAGGGCTTTTTTTCGCATGCATTTTATGCTCTGCCAGTGAGGAGGTACACAAATAAAAACTGGGAGGAAGCACAGCTGGGACAGGTGACCTGAACTAGCCAAAGGGATATTTCACATCATATCATGCTCAGTATATAAACTGGAGGAGTTACCTGGAATGGGGGCCTGTCTGGCTTTGGGAATGCAGTGTGGCATCAGTTAGTGGGTGGTGAGCAATTGTTTTGGGCATCATAGAATCATAAAATTTTAGGGGTTGGAATGGACCTTACAGATCATCTAGTCCCAATCCCCCCTGCTGTGGACAGGGACATCTCCCCACTAGACCAAATTGCTCAAGGCCTCATCCAGCCTGGCTTTGAACACTGCCAGGGCTGGGGCAACCACTGCCTCCCTGGGCCACCTGTTCCAGTGTCTCACCACCCTCATAGTAAAATATGTTTTTCTAATAACTAGCCAAAATTTCCCCACTTCCAACTTGAATCCATTACCCATTGTCCCATCACTGCAGTTCCTAACAAAGAGGTCCTCTCCAGCTCCCTTGTAGGCCCCTCCAGAAACAGATAGGCTA
>NW_008658980.1:22403-28028 GCF_000695815.1 Acanthisitta chloris
AGAGCTGATACAGTCCTCTTACCAACTTCAGGGTGCTCCTCTGGACCTGTTTCAACAGTTCCATGTCCTTCTTATGTTGAGGGTACCAGAACTGCACACAGTATTCCAGGTGGGGTCTTACGAGAGCAGAGTGGAGGGGGAGAAAATCACCTCCTTCAACCTGTTTGGCCACACTCCTTTTGATGGAGCCCAGGATTCGATTGGCTTTCTGGTCTGCTAGTGCACGCTGTCAGTTTGTGGTGAGTTTCTCATCCACCATCACACCCAAGTCCTTCTCCTTATTGCTGGTCTGTTCATTACTTCCCCACCCAATCTGCAGGTGTGCCTGGGATTGCCATGGCCAAAATGTAGGACCTTGCACTTCATTTTGTTGAATTTCATTACGTTTGCATTGGCCCACCTCCCAGGCCTGCCAAGGTCTCTCTGGATGGCACATCCCTTCTCTCCAGCATGTCAGTTGCCCCGCACAGCTTGGTGTCATCGGCAAACTTGCTGAGGGTGCACTGAATTCCACTGTCTATGCTGCTGACATAGATAGTATTGATGTTGGATACATATGTTGATGATAGATATGATTTTGGACAGTATTGGCCCCAGCATTGGCCCCTGAGGGACACCACTCTTCACTGGCCTTTACGTGAGCTGCTGACCACAACTCTCTGTGTGCAACCGTCCAGCCAGTTACTTATCCACCGAGATGTCCACCAGTCAAATGCATATCTCTCCAATTTAGAGACAAGGATGTCATGCAGGACAGTGTCAAACACCTTGCATAAGCCAAACACTTTTCAGGTAGATGATATCAGTTTTTCTGCCCCTATCCACAAATTCAGTGGCCTCATTGCAGGAAGCCACCAAATTTGTCAGAAGAAATCAAATTTGTCAAAGGACAAGAAGGTCCTTGAAGAGGCCAAAGTCTGCTCTCCTGAAGTCCAGGGCAGTGAGCTTGCTGCATGCCTTCCTCACTGCCTTGAGGATCTCAAACTCCACCATCACTTGTTTGTTGTGGTTTTTTCCTTTCCCTATTATTGTTATTACTATTGATTATTATTTTTGTATTTTATTTGGTTTTGAATTATTAAACTGTTCTTGTCTCAACCTACAAATTTTTCTTTTGATTCTTCTCTCCATTCTGCCACACAGGTGGAGAGAGAGGAGGCTTGACCAAGCAGCTGTGTGGTGCTTTATTTGCAGAAGGGATTAAACCACAACAGCATCACACCTAAAGAAAGATACTAGCATTGACATATGAAAATAAGGTATTGGTTACAAAGATTCTTCTACAACAGCTTCATATCCTTGTCCCTCTTTCTTTTATCTCTTTCTCCCTACTATATATTTAAATATATATACAGTAAAGAAATAGACTAGTGTTTGTAGATGGGCATAAATGCACATGTGCACACAAAAACACACCTGCAAAAAGATAGGCCCAGTGAAAAATTCTGAATTTATAAGTGCTTTTATTTGCTTTGGTTTTTATGACTCTCATACTTGGGAAAGAGATCTAAGTAAACCAGTCAGAAACTATACACAGGCAGAATTAATTCAAGTCAAACATTGTGAAGTTAGAGCTGTGCAAGCTTCTTTAGATGTTTCTACCATCCTACTTCAGTATCAACCTATTGACCTACTGATATGTGTCAGCATTTTTCTGTAGAAAACTGGACTATGTGCTACACAGACTGGACTGCACTACTTTGCAAGGACTTTGTCATTTACATAATAAAGAATGCAAAAGCTCATACTTGAGTTCTAACACAGAAAAATTCAATATGTGTAGAAGTATGTAAAGTATTGTGAGAGACCAAAAGAATGAACTGTTTTGTCTCAACAATGGACCTGGGTGCAGTGTACCTGGATGTAACTGGTCATCAACATGATGATTCTCCAGTCTTGCTGTGCCAGAAAATCAGCTGGCCTGGAAATTTCAGAAATGGAGTAGACACAACAGCCACTTCATCTGAGAAGTTCGGTATGTGAGAACATGTTGTTATGACTTTCACTATACCAAAATAGTGCCAATTCACGACTTCAGAGGACCTAGACAAGGACTGAGTATGAAGGCCTACATAGAGAAAGTGCCATTTCCCTGGCCCATAAACTTCTGCAATTAAGCCATAAAGGAGAATGGACCCATAAGCATAAAAGTGGTGAGCCGACACTCCCCAGGTATGAGGTCTCTCCCCCCACTGAAGAAGACAGATCAATGGGATGCGGCTGGATCTATGGTGATGACTATCCATTGTTTTTTATAATAGTCTTTGCTTTTTTTGCTCACTTTCCTTCTTTCCCCCTTTTCTATCCCTCTCTTCAATGCTAATAAAGTGAGTTCTAGTTTTGGCTACCAGTATCTGACCTTGTTTTTGTCTTAATCTCACTCTGGGTATATTCAATCCAGAATTCCTTCTGCTTTTTGCTGATTGGGACAATAGGACTCTGTTGCATGCACATCTGATAAACCAGAACCAGGAAAGAAGAGCAAGGAACAGAGATTTTTATTTTCAAGTTAACCAGCTGCAGTGTGATTGTATTTGGATGGAGTAAATGACAGGTGCAGAATTTTCACTGACTTTTGGGTTAATCTAATTTGAACATTAATTCACTGCAATCACAGATTTTGTACTGGTCTAACATATGTATGTATATGAGCACTAGGTACAACAAAACATGTATTTAAATGGCAAATACCTTCAAACTTTTGTTGAATTAATTTATTCAGAAACAGCAAAAAGCGTAGTTAATTGTGGCAATAAAATGTGTGAAATTAAACTGTGTGAACTATAAATATGAAAATTATGGACTTTGTCAGCCTAGATACTCCAGCTACACAAGAAGCTCACGTTTCTTACTTATTCCTCAGTATTAGTCAATGACTCCAATAACTGAACCAAATGCTATAACTAGAAAGGGATGGTGTGGCCTGGTCTCCAGGCATGGTCTTGGTATTTCTTAGAATTTCATGGACCAATTTCAAGGGAAACAGGCAGTGTACTGATCTCTAAGAAGGCTGAACAAGGATAAGGACCAAGCAGCTCAAATCCTGTCACTGTGACAAATTCTGGCAGGCTCTTTTCTAGTAGATGTAGGTTTGATCAAACAAATAATTGCTTCAGTGTAGCAAATGTGAACCATGAACAAAAAATGGGTGTTTTCCTGCACTTCCTTAATAAGTCACACAAAGTAGTGTGATTGCCTAATAAGTCACATGGTTTTGGCCAACTTATCCCCTTGGGCACCTTGTCTTCAAAAGGCTCACAGCTACCTGGTTTTGAGCAGTATTGTTATGCTGGAGAGTACCAGTCACTGGTGGCTGTGACCTGGCTGGAGACCTGCACTCATTCCAGCCACTTCACTATCCAAAGCCTGTTATATTCTGCAGCTGCAACAGATTTGCTATGCTAGATGCATACTGACTGCCCAGGGGCACTCAAGGGATTAATGAGTACTTTTGTAGCCAGCCCAACCCAAAAATCCCATGAATAATCAATGGTACTTGAGGCTCTTTGGGTAATTGAATTGCAAACCTAGTAATAACTAGAGATGTATCAGTAGCAGAATTATGCTTATGCCTGCCTCTAAATGTATAGACTAATGAAAAAAACGACTGATTGTGAGGATTGTGTATCTACTTCTATACCTATATTAAAAAAGGAGCCTCTATAAATTTGTGAATCTGATTAATGTTCATCTTCCCCGAGTCACACTCTAATTGTGCCTAAACCATGTGATTCTAGTACACCCAGTGGCAAGATGAGGAAACACTTAGAGCACAGCAAGGTCATATTTTTTTAAAGGTGGAAGGAAAATTGAACACTAGAAAACAGATTTTAATGAGTTAGGTAAACAACACATAACTATTTCTGTGTAGAATCATCTCTAATTAGATCTCTTATCAGAAGTTCTCCCGTGGGCAGAGAAAAGCAGCACTATGTGGAAAATCAGACTTCCTTTCTATGTGAAATGTTAGATTAGAGTACAGGTGAATATTACAGCTTGATTACTATGGTGAAGAGGGGTTTTCTGATACATATTTAAAATCAGTATTGAGAATCAATTTTTTTTATTCCTACATGAACAATGACATCAAGAGATCAAATAGTTAAGTCAACAGAAGCAAGCATGAAGGAAGAAGAAAAGTAATTACAATTATCTGTGTGTTTAACTACTGAACTAGTAAATGTTGCTTCTCAAAGGCTCTGAAAGTAGACAGAGCTAAGATTTTGCCACAGAGCTCTCAAGTGCCAGTGCGGTTGTTATATGGTGACTGTTTCTCTTCTTATTTTCAGAAGCAATAACTGGTGTTACTTTTAGTCATTAACAAGGGCTGCCTACCAATCCCATATTGGATTTCCCCTTTTATTAGGTAAAGCAACAGCTCCATGTGCCTTAACCAGACATCTGCCACACCAAAGAGGACAGAAATACATCAGAGCACTAGAGTAATGATAATGAAGAGGCATCCATTTTCCTGTTGGATCTGTCACCAACAATATTTTTTTGACATCATTATAAAATTTCTGTTGTCCTTCAGAATATTCCTGGTCATGCAAGCATGATAATTGCTTCTTCAACTGTTTGTCAGGCTACACCACAGCTGAAGGGATGGCTATCTCAGAGGAGATGGGGGAGTAGACTAAGAACAATAATTGTCTTTACACGTTATTCAAGTCAATTACTAGTTGTGCTTGCAATGCAAAATTAACAACCTCATTGGAGAATTCACCTTGGCAGACATCAACAGAAAAGCTGTAATTGACTATACTAAGATATTTGTAATAGCAAATATAGAAAGGGTCCCTCCTCATCTGTCTAGCATGTCAGCCCCAATGGGCCTTTTTCCCATCTGCTTTTGTGTACTGCTACACCAGGTCCTATGATGCACTACTGTTTTCTGTAATTCACTTTGTTTGTTAGGCCAGGTTTCTTCCCAGTTCCTCAAAGATAGCATTTACCCATCATATTTCAGACAAAGCTCTAAGAAGCAATGTCCTTGCAACATTATTTCATCATACAAAGTCTCTCTTCAATGATTTTTCTTTCAAAATCTCAAGATTTGAGTCGATGTGGTGACAGCAGTGACAGCAGCAGTGACTGAGGTAAGTCTAGGGGGTGAATTTTTGTTCAGGCTGGATAGGGAGGTTCCCAGTTTCAGGGACTCCTGAGCAGCAGTCCAGAGCACCATTCAGACCTGTAAGCTCTCGACTACCAATTAGGCAAGTAGGTGGTGGAGTCAGGAGCACCATGAGAGATTAAAACAGCTTCAGGGAGTGCGAGGAACCAGTGTACAGCAATCAGAGCAGGTGAAGAGGACATGGTGCACCAGAGGGTGTAGTGCATCAGAAGG
Source organism: Acanthisitta chloris (assembly GCF_000695815.1). Lineage (NCBI taxonomy): Eukaryota > Metazoa > Chordata > Aves > Passeriformes > Acanthisittidae > Acanthisitta > Acanthisitta chloris. The sequence goes on from NW_008658980.1 coordinate 27,751, forward strand.
ACATAGCATGTCAGTTTGGGCAGCAGTTCATGCAAGCAGAGCAAGCAGGAAGGTGCAATCACAGTCCCAGCAGCTCAGCAGCTCAGCTCAGGAGGAGAGGTTAGGTATGGTTTCCACTTAGCAGGGCACTAAAACCTCTGCAGGTTCTAAGAAGGATATGGCAACCCAAACAGAGCTATCATGGAAAAATATGAGGGTCCAGGTATAGGGCTGCAGAGAGTGCCAGAATCTGGTGATGCCTGTCATGGTTGAACCTCAACCAGCAGCCAAGAACCACG
>NW_008658981.1:0-1743 GCF_000695815.1 Acanthisitta chloris
GCACAGCTGGACAAGGTGTACACTTGGACAAGGGGCACACTTGGTGTTGGTACACACCTGGACAAAGTGCACACCTGGGACACACCTGGTGCACATCTGGCCCTGGTGGACATCTGGGACACACCTGGTGCACATCTGCCCCGTGCACAGCTGGACAAGGTGTACACTTGGACAAGGGGCACACTTGGTGTTGGTACACACCTGGACAAAGTGCACACCTGGGACACACCTGGTGCACATCTGGCCCTGGTGGACATCTGGGACACACCTGGTGCACATCTGCCCCGTGCACAGCTGGACAAGGTGTACACTTGGCCCTGGTACACACCTGGACAAGGTGCACACCTGACCCTGGTGCACATCTGGCCCTCGTGCACACCCAGCACACACCTGGTGCACATCTGGCCCCAGTGCACACCCAACACACACCTAGTGCATGCCCCAGCCCTGGTGCACATCTGGACATGCACACCTGGCCCTGGTGCACACCCCAGCCTTGGTGCACACCTGGCCCTGCACACCTGGCTATGCACACCTTGCCCTGGTGCACACCTGGCTATGCACACCTGAACCAGGTGCACACCTTGCTCTGCACACCTGGCTATGCACACGTGGCCATGCACACTTGGCCCTGGTGCACACCCCAGCCTTGGTGCACACCTGGCCCTGCACACCTGGCTATGCACACCTTGCCCTGGTGCACACCTGGCTATGCACACCTGAACCAGGTGCACACCTTGCTCTGCACACCTGGCTATGCACACGTGGCCATGCACACTTGGCCCTGGTGCACACCCCAGCCTTGGTGCACACCTGGCCCTGCACACCTGGCTATGCACACCTTGCCCTGGTGCACACCTGGCTATGCACACCTGGCCCTGGTGCACACCCCAGCCTTGGTGCACACCTGGCCCTGCACACCTGGCTATGCACACCTTGCCCTGGTGCACACCTGGCTATGCACACCTGGCCCTGGTGCACACCCCAGCCTTGGTGCACACCTGGCCCTATGCACACATGGCCCTGGTGCACAACCTGGTCATGGTGCACACCTGGCTATGGCGCACACCTGGCCCTGGAACACACCTGGCCCTGGTGCACACCTTGCCCTGGTGCACACCCCAGCCCTGGTGCACACCTGGCCATGCACACCTGGCCATGCACACTTGGCCCTGGTGCACACCCCAGCCTTGGTGCACACCTGGCCCTGCACACCTGGCTATGCACACCTTGCCCTGGTGCACACCTGGCTATGCACACCTGGCCCTGGTGCACACCCCAGCCTTGGTGCACACCTGGCCCTGCACACCTGGCTATGCACACCTTGCCCTGGTGCACACCTGGCTATGCACACCTGGCCCTGGTGCACACCCCAGCCTTGGTGCACACCTGGCCCTGGCACACCTTGCCCTGGTGCACACCTGGCCCTGGTGCACACCTGGCTATGCACACCTTGCCCTGGTGCACACCTGGCCCTGGCGCACACCTTGCCCTGGTGTACATCTGGCTCATGCACACCCGGCCCTGGTGCACACCTTGCTCTACACACCTGGCCCTGGTGCACACTTTGCCCTGGTGCACACCTGGCCATGCACACCTGGCCATGCACACTTGGCCCTGGTGCACACCCCAGCCTTGGTGCACACCTGGCCCTGCACACCTGGCCGTGCATACCTGGCCCTGGCACACACCTGGCCCTGCACACCTGGCCCTGGTGCACACCTGGCCATGCACACCCTGCGC
>NW_008658981.1:1794-2252 GCF_000695815.1 Acanthisitta chloris
GCCCTCGCGCCCTCCTCCCCATGCACACCTGGCCCTGGTGCACACTTGGCTATGTACACCTGGCCCTTGTGCACACCTTGCCCTGGTGTATATCTGGCTCATGCACACCTTGCCCTGGTGCACACCTGGCTATGCACACCTGGCCCTGGTGCACACCTGAACCAGGTGCACACCTTGCTCTGCACACCTGGCTATGCACACGTGGCCATGCACACTTGGCCCTGGTGCACACCCCAGCCTTGGTGCACACCTGGCCCTGCACACCTGGCCGTGCACACCTGGCCCTGGTGCACACCTTCCCTGGGGCACACCTGGCGCAGGCCCCGGCCCGGCAGTCCCTGGGGGTGCAGGTTAAGGGGGTTTAGAGGGTTTATGTGGCTTTAGGGGGGCTCTGGGGGCAGCGCGGTTTAGGGGGCCGTTAGGTGCGTTAGCGTCCCTTTAACCAGGTAACGAGGGGC
>NW_008658982.1:0-51107 GCF_000695815.1 Acanthisitta chloris
GCGAACGCGGGAGTGCTTCTTGCTTACTTCGTTGGGAATAAGAAATGCAATTATCGCAAACCGCGGTTTTCCCCCTAAATTACTTTTTTCACTTTTCACCCCTTTTTTCGTTTTTCTTCTTGTTTCATTTTTTTTTTCTAAATACGAATTAAAAAGGCTAATCGCAGCACTGCTGCGGTGACTGATGACCGGCTCTGAGCCTCAGCTGGGCAGCTCCAGCGGGCACAGATTTCCCCGGCTCAGCTGCACCCCGGAGGAGGCAGAGGGGTTGTTGCCTCTCCAGGATGTGCATTAACTACATCGTTTTGTTGGGTTTGCCCTCGCGTATGCACTCTTGGTTTGGTTTAGTTTTATTTCCTAACGATTTGGAAGCCTTCCTCACACTGTCTTTTTTTTGGAGTTGGCGCTTAAGGTTCATTTTTCAGTTATTGAGTTGGGATGATTTATGATTCTTTCTCATGGATGTCTGATAGGGAAAAGCTTGGTGTGGTTGGCTTTGCTTTATTTTTAATATCATGCATGTGCTTCTTGAAAGGACTCTTAAAATTACTTTCCCTTGTCTGCAGAATTGTTGTAGATTGTGTTTGGGGGGAGAAAAGTGAGATAACTGTCTCTTTCTTGTTTCTCGTTTGTTTTTTTGTTTTGTTTTGTTTCCTCCTGGTCTTTCTTGGGATTAACAGGTGACTTTAGCGTCGGGACAGTTCGAGTTGGAGATCTTATCCATGCAAAATGTGAATGGTGAACTGCAAAATGGAAATTGCTGCGATGGCACCCGAAACCCAGGAGATAAAAAATGCACCAGAGATGAGTGTGACACCTATTTTAAAGTTTGCCTCAAGGAGTATCAATCGCGGGTCACTGCTGGAGGTCCTTGCAGCTTCGGCTCCAAATCCACTCCTGTCATCGGAGGAAATACCTTCAATTTAAAGTACAACCGGAATAATGAGAAGAACCGGATCGTTATCCCTTTCAGCTTTGCCTGGCCGGTGAGTTGTGTGGCCTGTTCTGGCTCTGCGTCTGGACGGTGCTCTCCGAGACGTCCTGAGCGAGCTGAGCTCGGACTTCTTGTGCCGGGGAAGAGGGACCAGGCTTGGGGAGGGAGCAGGCAGCTTGGCAAGAGCATCGGGAATCCACAGCACAGAAATGAGTAAAATGCAGTGGTGTTTTTGTTTTTGTTCCCTGGGGCTCACAATGCGCAGCCTGTTAAATTTGAAAGTCAGATGTGCAGTGAGGGGGATCTAAATGGGTCAGGGAAGCAAACCCAGTATCTCTGCATGAATAAGTCTCTTGAGACTTAGAAGGTCAGAAGTTCAGTTTTTCCTTTTTTTTTTTTGGGTTTTTTTTTTTTTTTTTTTTTTTGTTTTGTTTTTATTTGTCCTTAACCATGAAGTCTTTGGGTTTAAGCCAGAAGAGCAGTGGGTTAGGGGCTGTGGAGGGATCCCGTGTGAAAAGTGTGTGTCATAGCTGGCCTCCTTCCCTGGAGCATGTTTGGGAAGGCTTCCTGCTTCTCCCAAGGGCAAGTCTCACTGTACTGCTCGGTGTGGATGGGAGCTGCTGTTGCTGCTCTTGGTGAAGTTGTTGCCAGCTTCCCTGGTAAGCTGGCTATGTTTTGAGGTGCTTGTGGACTCTAGAAGCTAAAGACTGAGAAAAGCCTGGCCTTAAATTTTGGTCCATTTCACTCACTCCTCCCCACGGCACACCTTTTTCTGGCTACCTGCCCCTGTGGTCCACAGAGATTCTAGCTTCCCTCTAGCTGTGTATAAAACTCGGTGGCTCAAAGAGGTGGGACTCTGCCAGGCACTTTTCCAGCATTGTCCACTCTAGTAAATGCTGGTCAGCCGTGTAGAGAGGAGAGCTGGAGGATGGGTGACCCTTTCCTTCATCACTGAAAGATGCTTTTGTTGGTTGTCTAGAGGACTCTCCCTTAGGCTCTAGCCAGTGCTGCTTGTTTCTTCTGGGGTGCTCAAGAGGGTTGAGGCATTGATGGTCAGCTCTGCAGAGGTCCCTGCACAGAAAACTAGGACCATCTTTCCAAAATGGCCATCACCCAGGACAGACCCACACATGCAGGCTGCAGAGCTATAGGATTTGTGGAGATGGAGAGTTCCATGGCCTTGGATGGCAAGGGGTGCACTGTTTTCTGTGCTCAGCAGTGCTGCGTGCGGGCAAGCAAAAACTGAGGGTGACTGATCTGGGGGGTCTTATGTGCTAGCAGCAGTCTGTCTTTTGGGGTGGCTGTCTGGGATGCTGTGGTACAGATACTGAAACCTCCCAAATTTCTGCTCCTAAAACTTATATTTAGAGATCACCTAGGAAACAAAACTGTTTTCCCCCGCACACACCCCTTCTCCAAAGGCGCTGAGCAGACAGTTTCCCACCAAGTGCCTTGGGATATGTCGATGCTCAGCACTTTTGTAAATCCAATCATCCTAACCTAGATGCCTAAGGTCATTTTGGCGAGGGGCGGAGGGCCCTTACGTGTGTGCAGGGGAGGGGTGAATCTTGTTTCCTACCCTCTGTCACTATCACCGCTGGTGAGGTGCGGCATGCGTAGACTTTCCTCTCCCTCCAAAGCTTGGCCCTTCATAGTCAGATAAGCACTGGTTGCTGAGAGGCCCTGGACCATTTTTTTTTTTTTTTTGGGGGTGGTGGGGTGGTGGTGTCAGAAACCCGTCCCAAAAGCATTCCTTCTTCAGTTGTAGTGTAGACACCCACTTCGTAGTCCTGCTGCCAAGTGCTGCAGGCAGCCATGTGTTCTTGAAATGTCCTGTGCTGCCTCCTACCTGCCTCTTCTGTCAGTTGTGACTTGGGAGTGTCGAGGGCTGAAGAGGCACAAGAGAGAAATTAAGGCTCCGTTTTTAAGAAGATAGTATTACAAAGTACAATAGCAGAGTTAACAAAAGTATTCTCTGTTGAAAGTACAAGTCCTTCCTTTCTTTCTTTCCCTTTTCTTTCTCTTTTTTTCTAACATGAAATGAGATAAAACTGTTATCAAATATGCCATCAAAGGGATAAAGGCCTTTGTAAAAATCTGAGGTATTTGAAGCTCTGCCAATGGCTGTAGTGCTTGTGTTGCGGATTTTGACTTTTTTCAGAAAAGTGAGGTTCATCAAGGATTTTTTTCTTTCTTAACTAGCTTCGTGCTCCCTGTAATTCAAGTGCCTTGAATCTGAAGATACGTATATAAAAATGGTGTGAAAACTGAACATATTTCTTCTAACAACCCCTCTCTCCATAGGGTTGGGAAGGGTGTCTGCAGGGTGGGTTTTGGGGGGTGGGGACCATGGGAGAACTTTCTTAAGCTTGCTTGCTTCTTCATAAAAGAAATGCTTCTATTGTCTTGCTGAATCTAATTCAGCACTGGAATCCTAGAGCAGCAGCAGCAAAACTCCAGTTCAGCGTTTGAAATGTGTGAAACTGGACGACTTCAGACACTCTGGTTCATAAGCCTGGAAATTTTGGAGTAAACTCTTGCATGTTCCCATGCAGAAATACACTTTTGGAGACTCTGAGGATAGTCTGTTTGCAATTATCCAGCCTGCCTCCCAGCTTTAACTTCCATAGGACACAGCTTTTATGCTAGCCATTGTGACTTCCAAATGGCATTTGAACAAAAGAATATCTAATGTGGCTCTTATTTGTCCAAAAATTGTGTACACAAATCATTCTAGGCATTTTTTCAGAGCTCTGTGGATAAAGTAGTAAACTTAATTAGTCAGCTCAAATCTGATGCTGAGATTTTAGAACTTATAAAACATTTTCTTTAGATGAGTGAATACTGTTGACTTCAGTAAGAGCTTCAGATTAGCATTCCTTTTACCAATGTGGCTAATCATGAGAGTTGTCTTTGAACACATTCAGCTGAAAATTACAGTGAAGGTAATAAGAACTAGACTGAAATGTTAATCATATTGGACTTGAAAATTCATGCTCATCTCCTAATATGCATTGTTTGTGTTCTACCCTCTGAGGGAGGCTTTTCTTGGATGTTCCACCTTGAGTCAGTAACATTAAGAAGTCTTGTTGCCTTGACTACTTTGAAAAAGAATAATAAAAAAAAAACTTTTCCCATGTCAAGCTGCTCCTTATACTGTTTGTGAAAAATAGTTGTATTGCATTAGAGGCATTTATTCATCATGCAGGAGAGGAAGAAGAGATAATGGGGTGCTTAAAATGTCTTGTTAGAGTGGGCTTGTAGTTGTAATGTAGTTTTGAAGTGTCAGAGTCTTATTAATAACTTATGTGGTTTGCTCTTGTCAGTTTTGATACGTCCCCTGTGAGTAATGGGTGTGGAGATGGTGGGCCATAAATTAATTTAAGTGATGGGAGGTTTGAGGAAGTTGCTAGGAAACAGGGCAGCAGACCAGCATAAAGGAACTGGCATGGATCAGAAAGCTGCCCCTGCAGTAGCTGGTAATTCTTCAGTAAATTGAAACAATAGTGATGGTTATTAAAAAAATAATAAAATGCACATAGGCTTGCGTTTTTGCATTCATTCTGAGACTTCATTGACTTTCTGGACAGGCAAGCTTGGCTTTATGAAGCCATATAAAAAAGTATGGAACAAAAGAATTTCCATGTTAAAGTCTGTCTCAACAAGTTCTGTTTCATGGTAGACACATGCTCTTCTCTGACATGAATCAAATCTCTTGCCTTGCTTAAAGAACCCAAAGTGTGTTGTGTGCTGTACCTTAAGGGAGCTAAGCTTCAATTAACTAAGCAAAAGTTAGCACTGAACTTTGCTTTTATGTAAAGAAAGATCTTTTGGGGGTTTGGCGAGGCTGTGAGTAAGAAGGTCAAACTTGGCAGTTCCTTTGGTATGCAGAGCTCCAATTTCAAACAGCTTGTTTATCCTGAAATTATGATCCTTGTAATTATTTAATATTGGGGCCAATTGCACCAACACACTAGGAAACTACAGAGGTGGAAAAAAAATCCTCCAGTGTCTAAATGAGTTTAGCATAAAATACACTTAAAGAGTTTTGAGCATCTTATTTCAACTTTATGCTAAAAAATAAAATAGTCAGCTTTGCCCCTTCTTAATGACAAATCTTAGTGCTACTGGTTCCTGAAGATATAGAATATATTTTCTGGGTAGACATTGTTTCTTCTGGCTAGAGAGTGATAGCCAAAGAGATTTAGTGTTTTTTAAGCTTTGTGAACTTTTTCCCCCTGTCTTGACACAAGAGGTTTCCAAAATACTAATCTGCAGCTGCTGTTAAAGTAACAGCTTTTTGAATCTGAGAGAAATATATAACTTCAATCAACTGCCTCTGATTTTTCTTTAAACCTACTATGTGACAGTCGTAAGACTAAAATTTGAGGTTTGATTTTTGTTTCTCGCTCTCTCTCCAGTTAACTTGTAGAAGCAAATGCTACGTATTGTTCAAGCTTTTCTTAAAGAATGCCTGATAAGTCATCTTGGAGCATGGGCAGATCAGAAGACATTTTTATAATAACAAAGTGCATATTAATCAAATCCACACTCTCATTTACCATTGAATGAATAATTTAAGAATAAATCATCAACATTCAAAGTGCAGTGTTTTGCCTAGGATTACTATCCAGAATGGAGCTGAGAGTATTAAGTGACCTCTGAAGCATAATTAGCATCCACAAGGTGGTTTTTTCCCAGGACTGCAGAGAAGTCATGCATCCATTTGGAGGGTTTGGACTTCTTACATGTTCTTAAGTCTTTTTAGCTTCCAGTCAGTTCAGAACTTCATCTTCCTGGTATATCCATTTGACTGTATTGCCATAATATGTCTAAAAATAATTCCTCATCCTGCCTGCTCCCAGAATTTTTGTTGTTATAATAAAGGCCTACTCCAGTTTAACTCCAGTGGCAGCTGGATTGGGCCTGGCACTGAAGCTTATTCCCAAACTTTCTCAGACTACATACATCCAGCAGTGTCAGCTTGTTTATGCAGCTGGAAGTCTGCATGTCTGAAAATGAGTTGCGTAAAATTGATGCTTTATGCTTAAAATTCTAGTTCACTCAAGGAAACATACCACCTCGCTGAGGGCTGGAGTAGAAGTCAGCTGGTTCTGAAGCTGGTGCAGTTGGGTCTGAGCTAATTAGGTGAGGTGTTGTGCCAGACCAGAGGCTTAGACTCTCATACATGGCACTTGCTCCAAAGTCAGTTCTTAATGGAGTTTGGGTGCATTGCAAAGCAACAGTTTTTACTTCATCTACAAAGAAATACTTTTATCTCTGTTGATAATACGAATGACAGGATTGGTTTTGAAGGCTGAAACTAAACTTGCCTTTGAATTTCTGTTGATGAATAGAAGTTTTAGATGTTATTTGACTCAGCTCTAATAATTTTAATTGTTAACTCATGTGCCTTAATATGGGGAAAGATATCAAGACTAGAAGCTGTTGCCTTTGTTTCTTGTTAGCCTGTGAAGCTCATGGTTCTGTGGTCACTGTTCTCCGGCATAAATTACACTTGTTATTCTTGTAGCATTCAGAAGAAACTGCAAAAAGTGGATAGAAGTGGTTAAAGTGGTTTGTAAATAGTCAAACATCCAGAGCCCTTTACCAGCTCAACCCAGTTCTTAGGCACTTAGGTAAATAAGTAGAAAGGCTTCTTGTTCAGGCTTGCTTCATGTGAACCTGACTGTTTTGCTTGGCTGGCTACTAGGTATTCTCTCTATTAACCTTGCCACCCTTTTGTAACTGGTGCATTTAATTATCAGTGGGATGCTTTAAACAGGTAGGGGGACTGATAAGAGTAGGTAATCTGCTTGTTGGTGAAGGTTGAAAGCAACCATTGACATTTTGGCCTATCTGCTAGGCTTTGACAAGTGGGGCTCCGTGAGAAAATGACTGCGTGACTAGATAAGGTGCCGATTAAAATGCTGCTGTTGTATGAAGCACCCTGGTAGCTGAGATCACTTAAAATCATTAATTTATAAAGAAAGAAAGAAAAAGTTTCTATACTTTCTTCTTTGCCTTTTTTAAAAAAAATTTATTTTAAAGGAGGGAGGACCCTGAGTCTCCCCCCTGTACCCCAGTACATTGTTCCATTAATGCATGCTAGTTTTATGATTGGAATACATTGTAGTCCGGCCACCCAGACAGAGGCATTGACTGCTAATATTAACCAAGAACAATAGTGTGGCCATACTGACTGCAGTGAGGATTACAGAACATAATGGGGCCTATCCAAAAATAATGCTAATACAGGACAAGCAACAGGAAGCAGCAGTAGACTCAGCATTGCTCGGCTCCCAGACAAACCATGGACTTACTTCACACAATGGCAACTTCAGCACATTATGTATTCACAGGATACTCATTATTCTAGCAGGCTTGCCAGATCAGAGATCAGCCTGGTTTACTGGATGCTTAAGCGTATGCATAGTTTGGATAGCGGTACTTTTGTGTCCTTCATCATTTGGCAGGAGGGTGGCAGCTGTATTGCAAAGAAGGTCTTGACTTCGGTCACTGGCTTGGTTTGTGCCAAGACAGAATAGGGGGAGAAAGCCTCTCCTGGAATCTGCTAATATAGTTAAATTTGTTTTCATGTCTTCTCCTTTATGTGGCAATGAAGTGTTTACTGGCATTAACAGCAATAAAGGAACTACTCAAAATCAAGGCTAAAGGAGCTGTGTGCTCTGTTTTTGTGTGGGCATGTTCTGATGAGGCTCTTGGCTGGGCTGCCTGCACAGGGTTCAGCGGAGCTCTTGGCCGTGGGCTTTGAGGTGTGTTACAGCTTAGATATTATTTTTTATGTATGTGGGGTTGAGAGAGTAACAGCTTTGTAGAGGGTTGCCTTGTCCTTACATAGGTTGTCCCAAAGAAGAGCTTCCTGATGATGTTCCATTTGACAAAAGGTTAAGAAGGTTATGTGGTTTTTCTGCTTTTCTGAAATATGCTCACATGTCCTCTGGATGAGGAACCAATTGCCTTTTAACTCCTGAAGGAATATTCTGTTGTCAAAGTTGTCTGTCTGACCACAGCATGACGTTGTGATGCATCGGTATAGTGTCACGGTGACTTGTCAGGTGGCGACAGAGGTACACAAGTGAGATTCCTACTGATGTTTAGAAGAAGTGGTTTTGTGCCTAGCTTTAACCCTGCTCAGAGCTGTCCTTCCTCCTTGGCCCCTGGGTGCTTTGAAGTATGCCTTGGTTTCCCTCTCTCACCCCTTTCCAGCTGAAGGCAGGAGGGTGTGCTGTGACAGTGTACCAGTGCCCTAGCCACCTTCCCTAGGATGCAGACAGGGTGTGAGCACCACTCTCAAACTGGTCTTCACAGCCGTGCACGGCTGGCAGAGCGTGAGGACAATGTTGCTGGGCTTAACCTGCTCTCCTTGTTTGGCAGGGGAGGAGCAGGCACAGCGTTCAGAATGCAAACTTCCCACTGCATTTGTCTAGTCATGGTTTCACATGCTCAGCAAAGCTCTTGCATGCTTTATCCACAAGGATAGGAGGGAAAGACGTTTGACTAGTTGCAACCCCTTTGAAAAAGGAGGCTGTCCTTGTGCTAATGAGCCGGATGTTTTAATCTTGCTCTGCCCCACTGCCTTGCAGAGTACCTTTAGAAGCCAAAGTACAAAAGCACCAAAAGTCTGGATGAAGGGAGGGAAGAAGGTAATCAAGCAGAGAGCTTTAAACACTTTCTGCTTACCTGGATCTGCTAGGACTTCATTTATATAACCAGAAAGGATGTTGCATTGCCCTTTCAGACCCTTAAAAGGGACAGTTACGGATTTCAGGGTCTTGACAGTCTGTTGAGTTGTATTATCAATGGATCAAGGCTAAATCAAGGTGACTTGTCATTGTGGAAAATAGCTCTTACACATTGATGCTTGCTTTTTTATTCTTGGAGTGTGAACTTAACCATTTCCATCCTCTCATAGAAATTTGGGTTAAATTTGACCATGTTACCTTTCACTCCCCTGGGCTGATTCAGGCTGTGGATGTTCTACACAATGTGCTGGCTTACTCGTCCTTTCAAGCTGCCTTTTCTCTCAAGCCAGAATCCACGCCTTCTGGTCAAGCTCAGGTTTACAGTGGCTAATTGGGTGTGACTCTGGAAAGTTCACTGCTGCCTTGTTGCCAAGGACATTGCTTTGATGGAAGAAGGTGCATGATGTGGAATTCTTGTGTCTGGAGATTATATATATATATATTTATTCAAAGATGGGCAGAGGTCATCTATGGGCATGGGAAAACTTAAACGTCCATGCTGCAAGCAGTCATTCCTGAGATATCTGGATCGTTGATCTATAGAGTGGGGATGATATGCACTTTAAAAAAATCTCAACAGTGCAGCTTTGTACAGAATTGCTTTCTTTGGGGGGGGAAGTGTGAGGGAATTAGCTAGAAGTATGTGATAGTTAGATTGTTGCTACTGTTGTGAAGCTCTGTGTGCCTGTGTCTTTTGTTTAGAAGGGTCTCATCTTGAACACAAAGTTTTGTCTTTTTTTTTTCCCCATGCTGAGAGGGACAGAGCCAAAAGATCAAATGCCATTCTTTGTATCATGCCTTCTCAGGACAGAGATTCTTCATTTAAAACATTCAGATGGGGTGAGAGGGGGCACACAGAAACAAGGGAATTGCTAGGGTTGGCCTATTCCCCCTGCATTTAGTTTCTATCTCTCTAAGCAGAAGCCTCTCCTCTCTTTAAACAAACTCCTCTGTGGTTGGAAAGTGGTCACACAAGTATCTAGCAACAGTAGCACTGAGCTAGGATTCAGCCTTTCCTTTCCTTAAGGGCTAGGTGTGTTGGTAAACAGTCCTGAGAACCAGCCGGGAACTGTTGCTATGAGTTTAGACAAAATATCTTCCAAAACAATTATGCAAGGCCGAAAGGAAAACATCCTTAACTTTATTGGAAGTAGTGCCACTTGACATAATTCATTCTCTATATCATAATTTTTTTTCAAGCTTGCAGTAACATGTTATGCTTGTGCTGCTTAATGTTGGTAATTAAACCAGTGAGGAAGCACCCAAGATAGTGCAATCTGCATCTGTAATAGGGCTCAGGAGTTCTATTCTTGTTTTGTTTGTTTGTTTTGGGGTGTTTTTTTACCACTGACTGGTGTGAGGACTTTTAAACTCTTTTTTAAACAGTGTTAGATGATTGTGTGGTGTTTTATTTTCAGAGTTTCTTTTGAGTTGTCAGACTTTGCCTAGAATAGAAACAAATAATGTAGAACTTTTCATGAAATATTAACCAAAAATGGTTTGGGCTAATGGAGCCCCTGCATGGAAGTTGGGGTGCATGTCTTGGCTTGCCCAGCTTTGCTTACTTTTGGAAGCATTTTCCCACAGTTATCAGTGAACAGAATGGAATCCTGGTCTGCTTTGAATATGAAACATATTTAGGCTATATTGCAAGCCGGCGGCAGTCACAAACTGGGTTTTCATTCCGAGGCTGCATGCTGTGTCCAGTCGTGAGAAAGCAGCCTGCTCCGACTCTTTCTCTTTTTTTTTTTTCCTTTCTTTTTTTGTTTCCTCTCCTCTTAAGGAATTCGAGAGCTGCCTTAGCCTTGCACCTTGTAGCAGCTCACTCTGGGAACTGTGTTTTGGTTTCTGTTACAGAGAAGGTGCTAAGCACTGCAGACCACAAACGAGCAGGCTGTGACTGAGCACGGATACAATTAAGAAGAAATAAACCTTACAATGTACAACTGCTATGGCAAAGCATCAAAACCCTTCACAGAGAGTTTTTATTTGTTCTATGATTGTTCTAATCACCAGAAAGATGTCACAATTATTGCCTCGTTTATAGCCATTATTACGCCTTTTACTTTTCCAGTTGGTTTTTTTGCCTATTTTTCATCAGTTGGTTTGGTTTGGTTTTTTTTGGAGGGGAGGTGTTTTGTTTTGGTTTTGAATCATTGTGTAAGTTTGGATATGGCTGGCTAAATGGTAATTTTGAAAGATACAACTTGGATATCTCAGAGCAGAGCTGGAAGAGAAGATGTTTTAATGGCTCTTGTTCTCAAGTTAGGATTGAAGATAAAGGTGGCTTAGATGTAATAACTGGCGTCTTTCCAACCCACGGAGTCACTTCAGTTAGTTTATGCCTATGATTATTATTACTGGAGTGCTAGAAAGCTCATTGGCAGCTTAGAGCATCTGTAAATGTGACACGGGGTGGATAGTGCGGCTTCCCTTTCCCTGCTCTTCCAAATAGTCTGATCTTAGCCTTTGTGTTACAATGCTTCTCTCTCACCCCACCCCCTTCCCATATCCATCAGTTCTTCCCTCAGTTACCTGATACTTGTGGGAGCTGCGATGGCCCTCATGCAGACAAAGCTTTCAAAGGGGGTGCTGAAAAGCAAAGTCCCTGGAGATTGCGCTGTCAAGGCAGGGCACAGTAATCTTAGCAACACTTCTTGCTTTCAGGATGGCTGGGGGAAGGGACATCAAGACTACTTTTCTGTAACTGAAATTCTTTTGAAGCAGTTTTTTGAGAGTGTAGGTTTAGGTTTTTTGATGCTGCTGTGCTAGCCTGGTGTTTTGTGTCTTCCATGTGCAATCGTTCCTCACATGCTTTATTGCAGCTCCAGCACAGTGTCAAAGGCTGTACTTCCTGGTTAAGTACATAAGATGCATTAATGATGACAAAGATGAGCTATCCAAGGTGAAAGGTCTTCTAAGTCAGACTGGATAAGGTAGCTTATGGGGTTTCAAGAAGATCATGTTTGTCTCAAGTATAATCTTTTACCTATTTATGTTTTCAAGTATTCCCCTTCGGGGCAGAGAGCAGAATTTTTCTTTTTAATAAAAATTGTTGTTTTGGTTTTTCTTAGTCATGTGTGGCTTTGAAACTAACTCTTATTTCTCTTTTGCAGAGATCCTACACATTGCTTGTTGAGGCATGGGATTACAATGATAACTCCACAAGTAAGTATTCACTCTGCTGTTTTCCTTAGTTTGGACAGCTTGGTTTCCTGTGAATCGAAAGGTCTCTGGTAGTCTAACAAGCTCGTTGTGAGTTAGAGCACAAGGAGGGGGGGAAAACTCTCCCGCAGACAATCTGGAGCAACTCCTCCAGGTTCTGCAGCAGCCTGTTTCCCTTGTATTGCCTGCAGAGGCTGAGTTCACTCACCTAGGCACATGCAGTTTGATGCCTAAAAATAGATGCTGTTAATGCCTTCTTTCTCCTTAGGGAGAATAAAAGCCAAGGGATTTCTTCAGGTTTTTGAGGGTTTTTTTGTTTTTTTTTATTAGGAGTGATATTTGGAAGCCTAAGTATTCTTGATTTGGGACCTCCTCTCCTCAAAACTCAATCTGCTGCTTTAAAAAAATAGAAAACCATAAAATCTCCGTAAGACTTGGTATAGATATCTACTTAATGACTGTAGATGAGAAATAGGAGTGAATACCAGCTCTTCCTTGGGAGTTGGATATCTAGAGATTCATATGGGCTGAAAAATATTTACCAGACACTACCTGCTAGAGCTGGCTGAAAATCTGTCGCCTGGAATGTCTTTGGTTGGTTTCAAAGGATTCTGCTAAGCTTTTCCTGTTGGCTAGAGGAAGCTGCATGAAGCCTCTTGTCACAGGAGATGTTCTGCTTATTGCCTACTGTTAATGCCGCAGGTGGGCAAAATTAGCTCTGTTTTCAGTGTAAGGCTTTAACAGTGTGTGTGGTAGAAGCCACAGAAGAAAGTAGGAGTCTGAACTCACTAACCTTTTGCTGACACAAGAAGCCTGTTCCTTCAACAAGGAAGCAGCAGCACTGTGGTTCTTCTTAGAGAAATCAAGTAGCAGTTTTTTGTAGGAAAGTGGGGGAAGGCACTTTGGAATGCCAGGTGACAGCCATGTAGGAATGAAATGGGCTTCACACCTCACCAGGGAAAGGGCTGGTAGAAACGTGCACAGTGCTGTGGTTTTGTTTTAATTGGTGAAAAGTACACAGCTTGGGAATGGCCTTTGAGTCTGGGAACCTTTGTGGACTCATCTGCTCTTTATATTTATTCATTTTTAGATATACATGAGATGTCCTATTAGTTCTTAGTTCCAGAAAAGCAGCTGTCCATTGCAAATGGTTCGTGTGACCTGTCAGGGATAGCCACGTTCAGCACTATCGCTGTACCTCTGATTTCAGGCCCTACCCCAGCACAGCAATGGAGCAGTGGCTTGGAGACTTCTTGTTTCTTGCCTGTGGAGTATTTTATGGAGGAGAAGAAAATTGATGCTGCAGCAGCAGTGTTGTGTTAAAAATGGAAGATGCCTGAATTCAAAATGAAAGTCTTGTTTATAGTAGGATCTGAGAGTTTTTTCAGACTGGTTCTCTGCCACTTTTACTATTATTAGAGCTCATCTTTTTTCATGAAACAACTGCATTTCCAAAGCCACACAATGAACTCTTTCTTTGCTTTCATGTTCTGGAAGTACAATTGTCTTCAGACAAAATTGCCTCGTTTCTCAGCAGTGCATTTGACCAAGTGCAGACATGTTCTTGCATATGTTCCTGATCTGCATAAGCTTTGCTGTATCCATCTGTAGGTCACTTCAGTCACTGCACTGCACAAAGCTTTCCCTTTGTGCCCCATTGCTTGACTTACAGTCAGCTTTCCCAGAGCAGAAGAATAAGTCTTGAAGAACTAGTTAAGAAAATGATTAGAACTAAAAAACTGTCATTATATAATGTGATGAGTGGGGGGCTTTTTTATGTCCAGGATTTTCTTTTACCTTAATTACCATAGGTCACTTCAGTCACTGCACTGCACAAAGCTTTCCCTTTGTGCCCCATTGCTTGACTTACAGTCAGCTTTCCCAGAGCAGAAGAATAAGTCTTGAAGAACTAGTTAAGAAAATGATTAGAACTAAAAAACTGTCATTATATAATGTGATGAGTGGGGGGCTTTTTTATGTCCAGGATTTTCTTTTACCTTAATTACCATTGAATTGGAAGGACCCTGTGAGGGCTCTCAACAGTAAAAGTGGATTTAGTAGGTTTTGTGTAGGTTTTCAATAGCTCTAGCAGCCTCTGATCAATTAAGTTGTTAGGAGATCCTAGTGTGGTTGCTTCCTTCCCCTCTCTATATTCCACTCCTCCTACATTCTCTTTACCACATGATCTCTTGTCTCACTTCCAGGAGTGGCTTACAGTTAAGTTCTGGCCCTGCTGAAGTTGATGAGAATTGTGCTTTGTTGGAGCCAAGATTCAACTCCAATGGTTTTCTTACTCTGGTTCTTGTCTAGTTGCCATCTTGCTACTGTTGCTTCATACATAAAGCTAATGGGGCTGACATTGCATCTCAAACTATGTCAAAGAGCTATTGTAAATTACTGGTATCAGTTGCATGTGAATTCCAGTCTGGCATAAGAGACTTCAGCACAATGTAAACCAAGTCATAGCTGGAAGTTGGCTGAAACAAAGACTTTCAAAAATAACTGTGGTGTCCTTGGCCACCCAAACTGCTCAGAGGAGTCTGGGCTTTTTGTTGTTGTTTTTGCTTCCTCGTGCTGTATAGTTATAATTTCCAAACATTAGAGCTGTAAAGCAAAGGTGGACAGTCAAACTGCTGATTTCCTTGTGCCTAAGACCTTTGATACAGTTGCCCACTGAATTAAAAGAGAGATTAATAGCTTTGAAATGTAGCCATAAGAAGTGAATGAAACTAACAGACTGGGAGTGAAGTGCAGAGTGGAAGCTGGAGATACACTGAAAGCTTCTCTCTTCCACCTCATCAATTTCTAATGGGTTAATGCTTCCACTAACCTTTTTATCAAAGCACAGGGTTCTGAGTCAGATGATGGCAGCGGAGTTAAGAAGATCCCTGTCTCTCAAGCCTGGCTGACTGCTGCTTTTTATTTACTTAACCAGTCTTAGTCTAAAACTTAAGCCATGGCTGGTGTGGGCTAAGAATGTCAGAGTTGTTGCAATGCCTCCCCTGGAGTCTGGGTCAGCACCTTGTGTAAGTGTGCACTGACAGGTGGGAATAGACATGGGTGGAGAAATTTTTGTACATGAAGGAACATGCCAAGGCTTCATTGTGAAAACTGTGGGTGACGGCTAAGGGAAAAGGATCTTACACCTGTGAGACCTCACTTGAATTTAGATATATGGTGGTAGCTTTGTAATGGATATCAAATGGAAGGCATTTTATCCATGATCCAAAATGAAATTGCAGCTGGGATTCATCTGAGCCCTTGGGAAAAAAAAAAGTCCAGTGGACTTAAAAGGGTGTTTCCATTTGAGTTCAGCCTGTAGTTGAGTTCTCCAAAGAGCTGATGGCTAGAGTGAGATGTTGTAGACATACAGCAAGGACAAGCTTCCTAAAGAGCTGGCAGATAGAAGAATGGTAGCACAGAGACAGGAAGGAAGATCACTTTTCCAAGGCAACTGCCTTTCTGGTTCTGAGGACTGAAATAGCTGTCAGTAGTGTGTTCCCAATGGGGTACAGGAAAAGACTGGAAAAGCAAGATTGAATGTGTGTGTGGGTGGTTTGCAAAACTAAGTTGAGTGTCATTCCCCCTTTCTTCTACTACTTACAGGAGAAAAGGATGGAGTTGTTTTACTCCCAAGGAGCAGGGATTCAGTATTTGGGGAAATACATCTGCTTTCCAGCTGGGAATGGATGAGGTGTAATCTTGGCAAGTGCAGCAGAGCCATCTCCAGCAGGCAGGAGTGGAACTATAATTGCCAGACTAGCCCCATTCAAGATGAGTAGATATGCATCTGCTTAAGTACCTCATAGAATTAGCCAATAATCTCGTTGATGAGATCTAAGAGCCTTACACCTGCACAGTACAGGACATGATACTGCTCTGGATGTACCAGTATGGAAAAGTCCTTAGGCATCCACATTACTTGTGAATGGGATAAAGGCCTTACATGCATTTGGAAGTCTGACACATCGATGTGGGGTTGGGGGCTTAGTGCCAATGAATAATAAAAACTGATTTAAATGGGAAACACTACAGAACCAGAAATACCAGAGGGTGAAGAAGTTGCTGCCCTTAATTTCACACTGCAAACATTTGATGGATGCTGTAGTTTCAAGCCGTGAATACCCCCAAAATGGGTAAATGCTTATGATGTCTGTGTATTGATACTTTTCTGTGGTTGTGGCACAAGTGCTTTGACTTAACTTCACTCATAACTGCAGACAAGTAGGCAGGATCTAGTGGTGGATTGATGATAGGTATCTGAGTCTTCAGAAGCCTGTTTGGAAGTTCTTTTGTGAAAGCTGCAAATCAAAGGTCCTTAGCAATTTAAAAGTATTTTAGATGAGAAACTGCCCATGTATAATCTTAAGGTTTATGTAGCAACTTTATTAATCTTAAATGTGCCTTATGTAAAATCCCCAAACATTCTTCTGTAGCTGTTGGAGGAAAAGCTGCACATTAGTACATTTTAATTCTTAACACTCAGATGTGCCAGTACTTCACACGCTGCTCTCTAACACATTGTTGGCAAACTGCTCTTCTACCTAAAACTCTTCTGTCACTGGATTGGGCTTCTGTGTAGAGAACAGCATAGTCTGGTACTTACTGTTGGTTTGGACCTAGGTCTGTGAGGGTATTTTGGCTGGTTTATGATAAACTTTCACTCAGCAGTCAGTTGCTGGCCAGCAGCAGGTCGTAAGGCAGTGTCAGGTCGTTCAAGTCACAAGACCCGGACTACAAAGTGAAATACTGCAGATTATATACAATGCTCCAAGCTAATGTGAAATATGATCATTTCAAGCCATAATTTAGAGAGTTGTAGTGCTCTAAAGCCAGAAGACTTTCGCTTGAACTAAATGTCAAGTGCAAAGCCTAAACTTTGAAATGCTCTATAGCACATACATGCAGTAATTTGAGTTCTCTGCTTTGAGCTCTGGTAGTCTTGAATTTTTACTGTCAGCTGACCTCTGAAGACACAAGTTCCATGGTATTTCACAGACAAAACCTGGTGAAATTGCTGATGTCATCTGAATGCTGGAGTTGCTAGTTTTCATTTTGATGTTTGCACAGAAGGCTGCAAACCTGTTGCAGTGCCTATGTTCTGTTTGTACACATAACTCTATTGGGCTATTGTAGTATGATGTTTCTGTAAATATTCTAGTTCAAAACAAACCCCGTGCCATTAATGGAAAAGCAGGGAAAACCACATTTTGCACCATTCTATTGAAACTAGAAGTAAAAGCAGCTGAATTTTCTTTAGTCGTAAAGTGTATGATTCTTACTGGATGCCCTTACACTGCAAAAGGGATAAGTGATTGGCAGTAGCTGAACAGTCCCTTTTGATTTGAAGCTTTGTTCAGTTTGATAACGCTGTGTGCGTGTTTCAGTTAATGGTTTGTAGCTTCAGGGCAGCCTTATCTGGCTCTCTAAAACAGAAAATTAATAAAAACAACTGGCTGCCTCAGAGAGTCTTGCCTGTGAAGCTGAAGAGCTGTGATGTGGGAGTTAATGATGTTTTAACTCTGACATCTCTTCTGACTCGCAGATCCTGACCACATTATCGAGAAGGCATCCCACTCTGGCATGATCAATCCAAGCCGTCAGTGGCAGACTCTGAAACATAATGCAGGAGTTGCCCAATTTGAGTATCAGATCCGTGTGACTTGTGCAGAACATTACTATGGCTTTGGCTGCAACAAATTTTGTCGACCAAGAGATGACTTCTTCACTCACCATACCTGTGACCAGAACGGCAACAAGACCTGCTTGGAAGGCTGGATGGGACCAGAGTGCAACAAAGGTTTGTGACGAATGTTCAGCCCACAAATGACCAATGGGCTTGGGTGGGATTTGAGGGCATCACATCCAGGTTGCATTCAGTGGTCAGTTTGTGCAGACACTGGGGCTAAGGAGTGACCAGACAGTGACTGATCTTTACCCCAAGAACTAAGGGCAGGAGAAGACTAGTTTCTGCCTTGTGTTTAAAATCTTGGAGAGGTCTGACAAGTACTGGGCACTTAGCAGTTGTGTTCTTTCTCTGATTATCCACATCTTTGCCCTTGGGAAGAAAACCCAGCCCACTGACTTCTATGGGAGTTCTGCTGCTGACTTCAAAAAGGATTTCCCCTTTGGTGCAGAACTTCAAGACAAGCAGGAAGGAGAGACTTGTTTTAGAGCTGACCTGGCAAGTGCAAAGCTTTGGTGTTTGAAAAGTCCCAGGTTGTTTGTTCTACCAGAGATCATGCTCAACATGTTTATTAGGGAATGGCAACTTCCTAGGTAATTTCAGAAGGGGAAAGCAGGACTCTGAGTAGGAACAGAATATTAGCATGTCTTGATGACTGAGTTTACCTGCTGTTTGAATCAATGCTCATCTTAACAGCCTCTCTGTTGAGAGATATGGCCAAAACTAAATCCAGAGTAGTTAAAAGTGGCTTGAATTAGGTGTAAAACTGGGCAGAGTGGGCCAGTGCACCTGCAGAAGGCACAGAAAGGAAACCTATAGACTCAAAGTGACCTGAGCTCTCCAAGGTGAGACAATTTCTCTAGTACAGAAACAACTCTTCGAACAGCTCTAGGTATGACTCCTGTGCAAAGCCAGAGGAATACATTTCCTGTCACAAGGAGTCACCTACCTTGGTTTTCCTTCCAGTAGACTTGATGTGAGAGACTTGAGTAGGATTACAATGCTAGTTAGAGATTAAAACATTCCCACGAGTGTGAAGGTGCCGGAAGCAGGCAGCATGCTCACTCTCTTTTTTTGTTGTTTTAACAGCTATTTGTCGTCAGGGATGTAGCCCCAAGCATGGTTCTTGCACAATTCCAGGAGAGTGCAGGTAAATGCTTCTTATCCCTTATTGTTTCCCCCAGTCCTTTTCAAACTAATTAAACAAGTGATGCTAAACACAATAGGAATGGGGAGGGAGGATGTTTTGGGAGTTGTGTTTTTGACCAAGGCACATTATTCATGCTGACTTGCCCAGAATAAGGGGGGAGCAGGTTTTTGATGCACTGATAATTTTAAGAAGCTTTTGGTTTGTGAAATGGTGGCACTGGGGGGGAGAGGGGTATGGAATAAATCGTGTGAATGCTGCCTAATGAGCACTAACTGTTTCTGCATAAATAGTGCCAATGTTTTGTGGGTATGTTTTTTCCACCAGCCTGATTAATAGGCTTTTTCAACTCCAAGCCTGAAGTACAGTGTGGCTTTTCTCTCTTCTTCTCCCTTTCACTATTTCCCCCTCCTTCCCTCCCACCCCCTGGTTTCTTCCATCAGTAGGCAAAAGTCAAGCTTTCTTTAGAATGGGATTAGTTAAATCTCTCAGTTCCTTTACCATTGTGAGCCAGGCTCCGAGTGCTGAGAGGTTAATAGCTGGGATGAAATCCTGTCAGTAGGCTCTGATGAATGCTGAATTTTGCTGTCATGCTTTGAAGTCCCTTCTGACCTGGCAAGGAGACAATGAAAAGCAGATTTTATCCATAACCCAACAATTAAATATATGGAATGCTTTAAAATATGCAGCATATATTTACAGCACAGGGGAGTTTTCTCCCTTAGTAATAGAGACTTAGTGGATATTAAATGTTGATATTCTTTATCAACAAACAGGTTCCGAGTTGCTTCATGTAACCCTTTATCCTGTCTATGTGTGGTAGGGAGCTGAGGGCTTCTGAGGTTACAGACCTCAGACAGGTATTGATCCTGTGTAGGGAGTGTTAAAAGTGAAGTTAGGGGATGCACAAATAAGGTTCAAAAGTCTGAAGGAACAGAAAGTATCTGTTGCTGGAATCTTTTGCATTAAGTGGACTGTTCTTTATAGATAAAGTGGAGTTCAAACAACCACCAAATCTGCAGTGTCTGACAGACTGTTACATGAGAATTCAGCCTAAATAGCCACAGTGGTTCATTCTTTCTCTCTGTCCCTGTAATTTATGCTTAAAAAAATAAATCATCAAGGAATGCTCTGGAAGTGAGGTAGGAAGTAACCTCTCATCCTCCCTAAGAGCCATGGCAAAGTGAAAGTCGAGCACAGGATGGACTGTTGTCGGTCCTTCTGTGATTTTCATGTTTAGGAGCGCTGACATAAACTGGTTAATTCTAGAACACCAAATGTAAATCTTTAATTTTTTTTTAAAAAAGCCTAGCAAGTAGTAGGAAGTATTGGGGGGCCAGATGGTGAGAGGAGCCTATCAGTCAGGGCTACCAGTGATTTGTGCTTCTGTCATCAGAATAAACATGCCTTGTAGGGGTTGCTGTCTCCTAGTCGGAACAACAGGCTTTGTTTCCAGATTTTTTTTCTTTCCTTTCTCTTTCTAAGTCTCTTGCCTCCCACTCACTGCCCAGACATGCACTAGTGCTCTTATTTACTTAAGGTGCAACTTTCCCACACTTGATTTGCATAGTCTTGAAACAATGCTGTCCTTCTGGTGCCTTCAGATAACTTGTGCTTGCCAAGTTAGACCAATATCTTTAAAGTGAACACAGAAACAAGATTTTATTTTCTTTTAAGTTTTGATGAGTCATATAGCCTGTATGCTACAAATGCAACAGGGTTTAAAAATAACATCCCAACAGAAACTGCTCTGTGTTCTGGTACAACAGACAACTCACAAATGTTCTTAAAATATCCTTTTGCCTTTTGGTGCAGGTCACTTTCTTTAATGCAGCCCAGCCAACAAAACCATGAATTACTATACAAGGAAAGTTAACTTTAAATTTCTCATGAGAAGCTGCTGCATATGTATTATTAAACAAGGGTTATTGCTGTGAATCTTTTTCTGGAATTGATATTTAACTTTTTTTCTAAGTGCCCATAGCCTTATCCAAATTTGTTACGTTTTGAAGCTGATGTTTGAAGAAAGTAATATCTTTGGCTTTAAAGGTCGTGGATCTTTTTTCTGTGTGGTGTGGGGATTTTTAAATTTTTTGTTTCTCTTCACACTTGTTTAAAAGAAAGCAAAATCCACCACCACTATGATTTGACAGAAAGGAGTAACATTTTCAATTTGGATACCTGTTTTTGCAGTTGAGGTCCCTTAGCTTGGCTTGTGTGCAAGCTCATATGCAAGTTGCTTTGAATGCAACACAAATTAAAAGGGTATGTTCCTAAATTTTGATCTTTGTGAATTCTTATTATATTTCCTACACAGAAGGATTTTCCAAGAGCTACTTGAGAGTGGTTGTTTGGCCTTATCTGGTTTTCTTTCATGTTCTTTGCACAAAGACACAGAAGTTGGACTGGCTTCTTTTGTTAACACACAAACTCATAAGAATTTCCCATTGACTTTGAATAGGCTTCTATTGAAATAGCTATTAAAAAAATTAATTAGGATGCAGTTTGTCACCTGAGATTTTTCGAAGGGAAGTCAGGCTTACCACTGGCTGTGTGTGATTACCCATTGGATAGATCCTTCTGGCTTTTTCCCATGAGAAGAAATTGCCAGCAGAAGAATGGTGGGGGGTTTTACAAATAGAAAGCTTAGCTGACTTCTGTAGGGCTGAGGTTTGTTTTCATAATTTAGTGACAGCTTAGTGCATAATTGCTGCTGATCAATTACTCTCTGGACCTGTTAATGAAATACAGTACCTCAACAAATCCCTGCTTTTCATTTTCAACTTGTTTTGCTTGTTTCTATCTATAGATTCACTTTAATTTGAAGAATCCTTGGTCTGTTTTGCTAGTGAGAACTAACCAAAAGCCAAAATGAGCTTTCCCTTAGGGGGGCTTTACTTTTAAAGCATATCCTCCTTTTAAGTAGAGAATTCAGATAGCTCATTGATAGTGGTAATAAAGAATTTCAATAACAATAAATTATTCTGCAGACATTAAATTGGATATGTTTTAGTTATTCCCTGAAAAGAGGTTATTAGCATTAATCAAACTCTGAAATACACCGACAGCTGATCTTTGAACATGTGCAAAATCCTGACGTGTGCTGTTTTGTTTCATCCCTGACTGTGGCTCAGTCCATACTGGCTGTGTGTGTCTCCTAGTTCGGAATGAGGTTGGCTTCCAATGGAGCAGGGAACTCCTCATGCTCTGCTATTGCCTTGCCAAGGGCTCAGAGTTGGTGTTTATGGTTTTGTTTGTCTTCCTGCAAACCCAGCGTGGCTGAAATGCCTGGAACCTTGTATTCATGAGGATCTCTGGATCCCTATTGTTTCCACTGACTTTTTCTCCCCCCCCTCAATTTATAAAGCACTCTGTCAAAGTCCAGAGATTGATTTGTAGTGCACACCCACCCTCTCCGCCACATTTATATGAGGCTCCCAAAGAGTATTATTGTGCTGAATGGCCTCATGCTGCTTCTCTCAGAACAGTTATTCTTTTGTCAGGGGGCCAGTTACAGAGACCTTGGCAAAACTACCAAAATGTTTGTTTATAAGAAACCATCAAACAAACCTTGAATAGCTTCTCCCCTCCCCTCATTCTGCCCTTCTCCCCCACTTCCCTAGCCTTTCTCCAAGCTTTGGAGTTCCACACTCACATCTACACAGAGCAATTCTGGCTGGGTCTTGGTTTGTTTCCCTGTTCTGATTTTTATCCCTTTTTTTTCCCTCTTTAACCGAAGGTGTCAGTATGGATGGCAAGGCCAGTACTGTGATAAGTGCATTCCACACCCGGGCTGTGTCCATGGCACTTGCACTGAACCATGGCAATGCCTCTGTGAAACCAACTGGGGTGGTCAGCTCTGTGACAAAGGTATGCTAATCCCACCGAGAGCCGATGTAACACTTGAATGTTAACGCTGGCAGACTTAGCAGGGAGAGTGTGCACGAGGCTGAGTGAGCCTCCTTGGACCTGGTGGGAGTGTGTTGTCCTTCAGCTGCTTGGCGTTGTCTCCACTGCTGTTCTGGCGTGGTTAGCATCTGTCCTTAACTTGTCCCTGCCCTGTCCTACTCCTGTGTGTGGATGCGTGCTGTAAAGGCTCCATAATAAATAGTGGAACAAAGCATGCACGTGGTGATGCTTGTTGCTTTTCAGCCGTGGCTTTAAGGCTCCTCCCCTCTTGCAGATCTGAACTACTGTGGAACCCACCCGCCCTGTCTGAACGGGGGTACCTGCAGCAACACTGGCCCTGACAAATACCAATGTTCCTGCCCTGAGGGCTACTCAGGACAGAACTGTGAAATTGGTGAGTGTTTGATGCAGCTGCTGCTGGGCAATTAACTCTTGCCAGCTTTTAGTGGCTGGTTTTGGATACACTTCATGAGGTTGAAAAAACCCTCAATTTCTAGTGTGCTAGAAGATCCAGCCTTGCTTGTTCATGCTTCATCATGAAATTTTGGTCTCCCTGAACATCAGCCCTCTGCTCACAGGGGACAGCAATACAAGCCACCCTGTGTGGCTCTGCCTCCAGCAGGTATTAGCCAGTGTGCTGAGGTTAGCACGGAAAGACACTCCTGTGAGCCGGGAGATTTGTGGTTCTTGCAGGATCACAATGCAGCAAGAGTAGTGATGGTGTGTCCAGAGCAGGAGCAGGGGGTGGCTTCTGGTGGTATTGCTGTGGTCTCTGCCATGATGTGCTTGTCCCCCGGTGCAGCGGAGCATGCCTGCCTCTCTGATCCTTGTCACAATGGAGGAAGCTGCCTGGAGACATTGACTGGATTTGAATGTGTGTGTGCACCTGGCTGGGCTGGACCAACTTGCACTGATAGTGAGTCCTTTTCAATTTGTGTTAAAAATGTGCTACTTTGCTGGTTTAGATCACTCTTTCTAATCCCTGATAAACTTAGAGGGCGGCCTACTTAACCTTTCCCAGTTTGAGCATTGGTTCCTGGCAGCCATTTATAGCACTGTGCACTCTCTTCCTCGTTGCTTGTACTGAGGTTTTTGTTAAATGCCAGGGGAAAGAATGGCCAATGGCTTCTTGAAAGGAGAATGCTGAATTTTTGTAGTTCTGGCAAGTAGTTTAACATGCTCTTTAGAGGGACTTGCTGGATCAAGATACTACTTCCACTTGCAAAAAAGCCACAGCAGTAAACTTTTTTCCCCTGTGCTTTGAACCCCCTTTCACACTATTATTTTTGAAAGAGGCTTTTGCTGAAATCATAACCTAGAAATTCCAAGCAAAAGTCCTGTTGTCCTTCTGTTCCTCAGAGAAAACCCAAGTAGTAGCAACCATTTATCAGATTTGTCAGTAACTGGCGTTGCCTGTTCGGTAGAGGAGCTAAGCTTTTCCTTACTCTGCATTACAGATATCGATGATTGTTCTCCAAATCCATGTGGTCATGGAGGAACTTGCCAAGATCTAGTTGATGGATTTAAGTGTATTTGCCCACCTCAGTGGACTGGCAAAACATGCCAGCTAGGTGAGAACTGCTTGTCTCTTCATCCAGTGTTGTTCTGGAGCAGGGAGAGGAGAGAGAAATGCAAAAGGGATCATGGTCCAGCAGGCAAGGGCAGTCATGCCCTTTGCATATTTATATTTCTGAAGCCTATGGTATTCTGGCAGTTTGAGAACATTCACTGTCTGTTTGCCAGATAGTCTTTAAGAGTACCATGGCTTCCTTGTCACCTTGCTGCTGTGTGCTAGCAGTTGATGGAAACAGTTAACCAAGAGCCATACTTCAAACCATAACTGCCCTGAAGTAGGGAGGGTGCATATTGTGCCTCCCAGTCCTGCCCCCACGTATGTTTCTCCCCTTAGCCTGTGAGAAAGTTGCTGCATTTCTTCAGCCATGTCAACTCCTCCAGACCAAGGAGTTCACAGCTGGGTTCCAAAATGTGGATGATCTCACGGAGAATGAGCTGTCTGCATTCTTTACACAACTGCACTCATCCCAGTGACCAGGCTGCAGCACTCCTTCAAAACGCTCAGCTGAGATCTGTGTGGGGGAGAAGTTGCCTTTAATGAGGGCTGGGTAATTATCAAATAATTAGCGTAGCCTTTGTGTTCTAATTGCAGAGAAACTGAAAGAGCCTTCAGAGACTGGTGTGTGATTGGCTTTTGTTAGTTCCAGTCACACTAATCCATGCTGTATGTTACAAGTTCCTCTTAGCTCTGAAGGAACTGCCGCTGATTGCCGGGAGAGCTGGCATAGGTTTTTCCCTTCCCCCTTGCATTTGGCTGTTCCCGTTGGTTTTTCAGATGCGAATGAATGTGAGGGCAAACCCTGTGTCAATGCCAACTCCTGCAGGAACCTGATTGGCAGCTACTACTGTGACTGCATTACTGGCTGGTCTGGCCACAACTGTGATATCAGTAAGTGTCCATATCCTTCGGTTTATTAAAGGCCAGTTCTGTGGGTGTGTGTATGTGTGCCGTGAGTTCTAAGCTCAGACTTAACCACTGGGCAAAGCCCCAGCAGTTGATGTTTTTAGAAAGGGAGTAGCTGGTGCAGAATGAAAATACACAATTTTATCAAAGTCATTAGTCCATACCAGAGCATATTCTGATAAAGTGACTAAAACAATGATGTGAAGTTTCACTGCCTCTCGTAGAAGAATCGTGAACGGTTTCCAACCCATTATAATAACCTTATCTCGAGGAAGGCATGCAGGAAACTTGACAAAAGGTTTATCTAGCTGTAGTTTTAGAGACATGAACTCTCTATCTAGTGTAAATATATTTTTGCCTTCTAACCATGCTAATTTTATTACAGATATTAATGACTGTCGTGGACAATGTCAGAATGGAGGATCCTGTCAGGTAAGCCATTCTTGGTTTGCTTTGGTTTCCCCAGGACTTGCAATAGTAACTAAAACATTTGAGTGTAAACACAAATAGTTTGTAAAATAGCAATTAGCTGGTAGAATATTTTTTTTTTCTTTAAGTTGGGGACAGAGCTTATATCGTGCTACAGTATGTCCAGATATGTCTGCAGAACAGTAAGGACAAAAAATGTAACTGCAATAAATGACTCATTTGCACTACCAGTGTCACTGGTGCTTGTACAAACTACCTATGATAACTGTAGGTACTCCACTTCAAAATGTGGATTAATGCATCCTGCCTGGAAATTAAGAATGTAAACCAGGACTGGTTCTGGGTGTATGTGTTTGGTTCCCCCCCCTAAATATTTTTGCCTTATTTGGATGTAGTAAGATGATTTTATTTTTTTTGAACCATCATTTACTTTTTTTTCTTAATATCTCAAGAGTGAGGAAAAAACTTAACTCTAACCTTCTTTGTTCCTTCCCAGGACTTGGTTAATGGTTATCGGTGTATCTGTTCACCTGGCTATGCAGGAGATCACTGTGAGAAAGACATCAATGAATGCGCAAGTAACCCTTGCATGAATGGGGGTCACTGCCAGGATGAAATCAATGGATTCCAATGTCTGTGTCCCGCTGGTTTCTCAGGAAACCTCTGTCAGGTAAGAAGCCTGGGTGAAAGGCAGGCCCTCAGCTACTGCTGTTAGTACCGGCACTCCGGATCTGTGCACGGAATGCCTTGCATCCAGTCAACCATGGTATAAAGTCATACTTGATATCGCTGTCAGGCTGCCAAGAAAGTGCTTGATTAATATATATTGGGGGGAAAAGAAACCAACCAAACCCCTGATGGGCTGCTGAGGATTCTTTTTGTTAAACAGACTGGTTTGCATGTCAGGCTTTGTTGTGCTCTAACTATTAACTTTGGCTGTTTAACACTGAGAGTTCTGCCTGCCCAAATAGTCGCAAGTCAAACTAAACCGTGTTATGGACAATTCACTGAGGCAGCAGATAAAAATGTCAGACTCCAGAATGGTAGCCTGTCATGGTGAGGGAAAGCTATGATAAACCTGTTTCGCTCAGCCTTCTCTTACTCCTTTCCCCCATCTCCCCCTTCTCTACACTACTTACAGCTGGACATAGATTATTGTGAGCCAAATCCTTGCCAGAATGGTGCCCAGTGCTTCAATCTTGCCATGGACTATTTCTGTAATTGCCCTGAGGATTATGAAGGGAAGAACTGCTCCCACCTGAAGGATCACTGCCGCACGACTCCTTGTGAAGGTTTGTGTTGCCTTGTGCATGAATGGGAATGTCTGGCAGTAGTTCCTGCCCCTCCCCTTGCTGGAGCCCTAATGCAGCTCCAACAGTGGAGTCACTGGAGTAGTTCTTGTATAAAGAGGCTGAATTTTGCCCTCTGCCTTAGGCTTCTATTTGTATGAGATGATGTGTCATATTTGTAAATATCAGCTGTTGAAGGACAACATGATGTCAGTGTGGACAGAAACCACAGGTAGCAAACAGCCTGCTGCATTTATTCCAGGCCGTGGACGTGATCCAGCAATCATCAGATAAGATGCTGTGATTTTTATGCACAGTTGGCACAGTCCTTTTATTTAGAGCAGCAAACGTATTTGGCAGTATTAGGTTTATTGTTGGACTCAATGGTCCTAAAGGTCTTTCCCAGCCTAAATGACTCTGATACATGTCTTCTAAACATCCATCACTATAAATTAAAATATTGCTCTTAGCTTAAGAAATCAGGTGGAATAGGCAATCTTCATGTGGGTCTCTGCTTTTCTTCAGTAATTGACAGCTGCACTGTGGCAGTGGCTTCTAACAGCACACCCGAAGGAGTTCGCTACATCTCTTCAAACGTCTGTGGTCCTCATGGAAAGTGCAAGAGCCAAGCAGGTGGAAAATTCACCTGTGAATGCAACAAAGGATTCACTGGCACCTATTGTCATGAGAGTAAGAGCTAAAGATAATATATTTCACTGATTCCCCCCCTTGTTTTGGAAAAGGATTCCATTTTTCCCTCTCACATTGCTTGAAGATTTCTTTATTGTGCTGCAGTGAAGCTTGGAACTGCTTTAAGTTTTCATATCCCGCATGGGGGAGGCAGACTGGAACTTGCTAGGCCTTAGGGAAAGTTGGCAGTAATGAACCCTCTGGCCTTTAATTCTGTTTTTAAAACCTTATGTATACAAGGTCTGAGGGAGTTAATAGTGGGGTTTAATGTGGATCTTAAGGACTCATGATTTTTGTTGTTGTTTTTAATTGTAATTGCTGAGTGACAAGTTCATCACTTTGTGCAGTTTTTCACCCATTTCTCACCTTGCTTACAACCTTTCCTCTCCAAAGGGTCTTAGGAATGGAAGTAGCACCAGTCTGTGGTAGGATGATGACTTCTAGTAGCTGTGCTTCTAATTTGATTTATTTTTCCTCTTTTTTTCTCCTCCAAACTGCTGCAGATATCAATGACTGCGAGAGCAACCCCTGTAAAAATGGTGGCACTTGCATCGATGGCATCAACTCCTACAAATGTATTTGCAGTGATGGATGGGAAGGAACATACTGTGAAACGAGTAAGTTACCCGTTCTTGAGCACAAAGAAAGATCTCTTGGGAAGACATCAGGAAGGAATGGCTGTCTTGAAGACAAAAGTGACCAATGCCAATTCAACATAAACTCTGCCTCAAAGGCCAAAGAGAACAAGGTGTCCTTTTCTTTCCACCAAGTCCCAGGCTTTCATATTGGAACTAAACCCAAGTTACAAAGCCAGACTGGGAGTTGAACCTGGTTCTCTCAGTGCTAAATTTCCTGCTTTACCCTTTGGCTAACTTTCAGGGAGAAACCCTCTGCATTAGTACACACCACTTTAGGAATGGCCTGTCTGCATATCACACCTGTATTTTGTCAGTCTGGGGAGCAGAGGAGGAGCAGGCACTCAGCTCCCATTCCCTGATTAACAGGGTAGTTTATGTAATAGGCCTTTTCACTGTGTGTTTACTGAAACAAGATGACAAACAAAATGAAAGCAAACTGGAAGAATGTGGTGAAGTAGTCTTCAGCTCTGTGACAGCGCTTAAAGCTTTAAAATACTGACTTAAGTGTTTCATCCACGATTGAAACACAGGCCAAAATTAGGGCTGGGTCATGCTCCTTTCAAGCATTAAGTGTTTGTCACTTGTGTAAACACTGCTGAGCCTGTTTTCTCTCCTTGCCATCTCTAGATATTAATGACTGCAGTAAAAACCCTTGCCACAATGGAGGAACTTGCCGAGACTTGGTCAACGACTTTTTCTGTGAATGTAAAAATGGGTGGAAAGGAAAAACTTGCCACTCCCGTAAGTTCAGCATTTCCAAAACATATCAGGCATGCTCTGATAGGCTGCTTGAACTTGTTGCATTGAGAGCACCAGTATTAAGGACAGTCTGGGCTTTTCACAGGTGACAGCCAGTGTGACGAGGCGACATGCAACAATGGAGGAACATGTTATGACGAAGGCGACACTTTCAAGTGCATGTGTCCTGCAGGGTGGGAAGGAGCCACTTGTAACATAGGTAAATACCCTGCATAATTGCCAAGAAGCAGATGCAGCACTGAATCTGTGAGCTCAGTTTTTCCTCTTGGCTTGGATTTAATGGCTCTCTAATACCTTAGCGGCAACTCTTGTTTCTGTTCCAGCGAGGAACAGCAGCTGCCTGCCAAACCCCTGTCACAACGGTGGTACCTGTGTAGTCAGTGGGGATTCTTTCACTTGTGTCTGCAAGGAGGGCTGGGAAGGACCCACGTGTACCCAGAGTAAGTCAGCTCTGCTTGAACTTTTCCAGAGTGTTGCATGATGAGAACATGAGCTCATCCTGTCGCCCTTGGAGTCAAGATTGAAACCAGAAGGGAAAGCTTGTTTGATGTAGGCTTTAGCATCACCTGAATCTTTGTTTTTAATGACTTTTTGTGATAGAGCCTTGACCTGGGCATGAGAAAGTTGCAAATGAGCTAAGTGGAGACAGATGTCTTGTTTTCTCCTGCATTCTTTTTCAGAGCAGCTCTGTCTGCTTCCACTTCCCCCCCCTGCCCCCCCCGTTAGATTCTTTACAAGGATCTCTTCCTGTGTACATGTGTTCCACAATGTAGTTAACAAATTTTGTGGTAGAAGCCTGGAATCAATTTAGTAGAGAATTTCAGCATATTTTTATAAAAGTTGAGCTAAGTATATCTTGGGCATTATTAAGGGAGGTTTGATCATTCTTTACTGCCATTAGAGGTACATTAGCCAAATCCTGCACATTCAACACTGTCTTTGCTTTGCAGACACAAACGACTGCAGTCCTCATCCTTGGTGAGTTTGCTGTGTTTATCCTTTGTTTCTTTGTTGTTTTACAATTCTGGTTTATTTGCATCTGTAGAAGGTTTTTGATGTCTGTAATGACTTTTTTTAAATTTTTTTTTACAGTTACAATAGTGGCACTTGTGTGGATGGAGAGAACTGGTATCGCTGTGAGTGTGCTCCAGGCTTCGCAGGGCCCGACTGCAGGATCAGTAAGTGTCCTGATGGCACTCTGCCTGTATTTTTGTCTCACTTCAATCTTGTTGTGAGACAATCATCTTAATTGAGTTAAGTGGTAGATCAGATGTGTGATAGATGTCCTGTGTCTTCTCCATCCATAGCAGATGTGGGGAGGGCAGGAATTGCACTGAGAATGAAAGAAATTTAAAGTAATTCAGCTGGAGCTGAAACATCTTGGTTCAGCTGAGTGGGCAAAATGCCCTTTATTGGGATAGTCTTCCCAATTAATGCGTTTGTGTGGCCCAGGCTTCTGCTGGTGATGAAAGTGTGCCAGCCAAAAACCTTGTCAATTAATAATCCACCTCCAAGCCCTGAGGTGATGTATGCACTTCCCTGTAATTTAATAATAATTACAGGCAGGAGGACACTAACACTTTTTTTAATAACAGCCATGAAAATGGAAGTCTCACAGCAGTAATACAGCTGGGAAGGGGTTTAATATTGTCATCACTTAAGAATCTAGTAGGGGACAACACTGTTGGAGGAGAGGAAGTGTGTCTGTGTGAGGAGGAATGTGTCCTTGCCATTGGAAAGCTGAAGTAGCCACAGGGGTCAGGTTTTGATCTTTGCTAGTGCCACACAGCAGCAACATCAAAGGACTTGCTCTGAGGTGATACCAGTGCTGCTAACAGGAATCTCCCAGCAGACACTAGAAAGTGAACGTAAAGCTCCAGTGGGCATATCTCCATGTTTACTTTTTCTGACAAAATAAAAGGATACTATGGAGTAACTATTTTATTTTGTCTCCTTCCTATCATAGATATCAACGAATGCCAGTCCTCACCCTGTGCCTTTGGAGCTACGTGTGTAGATGAAATTAATGGATACCGTTGCATTTGCCCACCAGGTCGCAGTGGTCCAGGATGCCAAGAAGGTATTCCAGATGGCAAAGCTGGACCTAATACTTGTAGCAAGATCTGTATAATTAATTGCATGTTGATGGGTTTGTGGTAGTACAGAGTTGTTTTTGGGGGGTGTTATCTGTTGTTTTAAAGCAAGTGTCTTTATTGAGGAAACAAACAGTGATAAATTTAGATGAATTTAGGAAAGGGTTTTTTTCACTTTTTTTCCTATTTTAAGCTATACCTCTGTTCACTCTTCAGTTACAGGAAGGCCTTGCATTACCAGTGTTCGAGTAATGCCACACGAGGCTAAGTGGGATGATGACTGCAATACCTGTCAGTGTCAGAATGGAAAAGTCACCTGTTCTAAGGTACAGCTGTGCTGTGGTTTGGGTTGTACTGTGTTTTTCCTGTAACCAGTGGATACTTACCAAGATTTATTCTCTCCTAGATTTGGTGTGGCCCTCGGCCTTGTGTCCTGCATGGCAAAGGTCACACTGAGTGCCCTGTTGGCCACACTTGTGTCCCTGTGAGGGAGGACCACTGCTTCACTCACCCATGTGCTGCCGTGGGGGAATGTTGGCCTTCCAATCAGCAGCCTGTGAGGACCAAATGCAACTCAGATTCTTACTACCAAGACAACTGTGCCAACATCACCTTCACCTTTAACAAAGACATGATGGCCACAGTAAGTAGCAGCAGTTCACAGTGCTGTGGCACATGTGGGCTGTCTTCCCAGAGCAGGGAATGACTTTTACAAGGGAAAAGTCCAGTAAAAGCCAACAGTGCCTTAATATCAAAGAAGACAGAAAGCAGAGAAGGATTAATACAGCCTTCTACCCTAAATGTTTTTGTGTCTAGAGAAGAACAAAAGCTGGTTTGGAGGGAATTCCACCTCCTTTTCCCTTGAGAACTCTCACTTTAGGGCAAAAAACCCCCAGCCAACCAAATCTTATATCTGTGTTCATGTGCATATGTATTTGAAAAAA
Organism: Acanthisitta chloris; assembly: GCF_000695815.1. Taxonomy (NCBI): domain Eukaryota; kingdom Metazoa; phylum Chordata; class Aves; order Passeriformes; family Acanthisittidae; genus Acanthisitta; species Acanthisitta chloris. The sequence continues at coordinate 31,929 of NW_008658982.1, forward strand.
CCAAACACCTTTTCTGTGTCCTTCAGGGCCTTACCACAGAGCATGTTTGCAGTGAACTGAGGAATCTGAATATTCTGAAGAATGTTTCTGTTGAATATTCCATTTATATTACCTGTGAGCCTTCCCACTTGGCAAATAATGAAATCCATGTTGCCATTGTAAGTATTCCTGGAATATTTTTAAATATCTTAGTAGTTAATTGCTTGGATATGTGTGTAACATATGCATTTCATCAAAATCTTAATTCCTGGCTTTGTCAGCACTTCTTGTGGTTTAGTTTCCATTCTGATTCTCTTTAAGAATGGGGAAGGAATCCTGGTTACATGTACATACCTGAAAGCTGCTATCTGGGGGCAACTGAAATAGGGGGAGTAAAATATTTCTATTATACTCAATGACCACTGCTCTTGGGGGGACAGGCATTGGTCTTTTTAAGGATGGTGACAAAAGTTCTGCATTGTTAATTTGTGCCCATAGCCACCTTTTTGGTTTTTTAAATATATTAAAAGTACTGAGAGCCTTAACTGACTGTGAAAGTTTATAAATAGCAGTTTCCCCCGTGCATCTGATCTGGCATTGGGTGTTAATTGTGTGCCTTCTCCTGCAGTCTGCAGAAGATACTGGGGAAGATGAAAACCCAATCAAAGGCATCACAGATAAGATTATCGACCTCGTCAGTAAGCGTGACGGGAACAACACCCTCATTGCTGCAGTTGCGGAAGTCAGAGTGCAGCGACGGCCGGTGAAGAGCAGAACAGGTGAGCTGCTCCTGGTCTCCAAACCCTCACACACGTGTCCCGACTAGAACAGCCGTTCAAAGGGGCTGAGGCTTTCCTCACTTCGGAGATGTGTAGCAAGTCTGGAATGTCTGCTCTTGGCCCTGCTACTTGGGGACAATGCAGAGGCTTTGCACCAGGCTCTTTTTCCTTTAAAATAATCGAACAACCAAAACATTCCAAAAATTCCAAACCAGCAGCCTAACCTGGTAAAAGGGCTGCAACTCTTTTGTGCTCCTCTGGAGAAGTGATAAAACAAGGCTTCAGAACTGAGGTTTTCTTTGCAGAAAGCCTGGAGCTGCCCCCTTGGTTCGCAGTAGGGCTAACTGCTCTCCTGTCTCTTCCAGATTTCCTGGTGCCATTACTGAGCTCGGTCCTGACAGTGGCCTGGATCTGTTGCCTGGTAACTGTGTTCTATTGGTGCATCCGAAAGCGCAGAAAGCAGAGCAGCCACACTCACACGGCCTCCGACGACAACACCACCAACAATGTGAGGGAGCAGCTAAATCAGATCAAAAACCCCATTGAGAAACATGGAGCAAACACTGTCCCCATTAAAGACTATGAGAACAAAAACTCCAAAATCGCCAAAATAAGGACACACAACTCTGAGGTGGAGGAAGATGATATGGACAAACACCAGCAGAAGGCCCGATTCGCCAAGCAGCCAGCGTACACTTTGGTAGACAGAGATGAAAAGCCCCCTAACAGCACCCCTACCAAACACCCAAACTGGACAAATAAACAGGACAACAGAGACTTGGAAAGTGCACAAAGCCTAAATCGGATGGAGTACATCGTATAGCAGACGGTGGGGTGCTGCCATGCAGGGCCTTTAAGTATCATTATAAAGGCACTCAAGAGCTTGTAGTTCTTAAACTGTTGTGTAATATTTGAGTCTAAGGCTATTATTTACTTAGAATCCCTGTGTTAATTTAAGTTTGGACAAGCTGGCTTACACTGGCAATGATAGTTGCTGTGGTTGGCTGGAATACCAAGTGCTGCATTTCACATCTATGCAAAACTAGTCAAAAGTGCCCTCCTGTAAATTCAGCTGCAGCTGATCCATCACGGAAACGTTCCAGAAGGTATTACGTAGCCTTATTACTCTTCCTTAGTGTTAATTTTTTTTCTGCCAGATGTTCCGATTTCTACAGTTTCTTTAGAATAATACATTTTATTTTTATTTATTGAATTTGAGTTTTTTGTATATTGGTTTTATGGTGACGTACAACTAGTTCTGTATTTGAAAGTGCCTTTGCAGCTCGGAACCACAGCAACTATCAAAAATAAGTTTATTATTTATTTTTTTATTGTATTTTTGTTGGGCGTGGGTGGGGGGAACTTGTCAGCAGTTGCTGGTAAATGAAGAATTTAAAGAGGAAAATGTGTCAAAAATAGAAGTTTGTATAGATATGTAAATAATTCTTTTTTTATTAATCACTGTGTATATTTGATTTATTAACTTAATAATCAAGAGCCTTAAAATATCATTCCTTTTTATTTATATGTATGTGTTTAGAGTTGAAGGTTTTTGATAGCATTGTAAGCTCGTGGCTTCTCTATTTTGAATTTATTTTCTTGTTACATGTTGCCTATATGCCAAAACTAAGGTGTTCTAAAATAGTTTATTTTTAATAGGATGGGCTTTCATGCCTTGATGCTGGTTTTTGTACAATGTCAAATGTTTGAAACACCTTCCATAGTATCACTTTAAGACTATTTGTAAGTACTGACTGAGGCAGTTTAGAGAATTAGACTAGAAAATTTTTTTTGCTGCTTAAGACTTGAAAACCGAGTGACAGGCAGATAATCTGCTAAGAAGCAGTTTAAGGGAACAAAACTGAGCTATTACTTTATGTAGATGAAATGTGAGTGGTTGCATGTAATTAAAACTATCAAATTAGCGCGTGAAGTTGGAAACACAGCAATCTTATTTTGTAAATTCTAATTATTTTTTTTCTCACCATGAATATGTAATACTGAACCACTTGTAGATTTGACTTTTTTTTGTAATCTACTGCATTTAGGGAGTATTCTAATAAGCTAGTTGTTGAATACTTGAACAGTAGAATGTCCAGTAAGATCACTGTGTAGGTTTGCCATAGATTACACTGCCCGCCTTAACAAGTGAGGAAATCAAAGTGCTATTACCATGTTTAAGATCAAAAGGCTTATAAACATAGTCATCTCGGTGGTTAACCATTGAGATCATGAAGATACCTTGTATTGTGATATTAGTGTTATATGAAAATGCATCTTTGATGTGTTGTTCCTGGCAATAAATCTTGAAAAGTAATATTTATTAAATTTTTTGTATGAAAACATAAAAGAGCGTGGAGATTATTGAGCTTGGAGGTGCTCCCAAACAGGCACTTGTGCAAAACCAGGGGCAGGTGCTGCTGCAGGTTTCCAAGACCTGCCCCTGCCTTCGGTGGAGTCAGATTTTTGTTAGGTGATTGCACATTCCCCTCTGGCTCCCAATGGGATTGAAGGGGTTTGAAAGCACCATGTCCCTTGTTCTCCCTGGCTCTTGGCTAATGTCCCTCCGTGTACTCCTAAGAGGATGATGGTGTGACTGGAATTGTGCAATGAGTTTACTCTGCATAGGCCAATGAGCTACCCCCAGATAGTAACCAAATCTGAGTAGCTAGGCAAGATCCAAACTGCTGACCTGGATGGGAAGGGATCCATAGATCCTGCTGATTTCTGATGGGCAAAAAGCGCTTTGGAAAGCATAAAATAAACTCCTATTCAACACGACGGCTTTGAACACTGAGCTAACACCACCCTTCCCACCTCGAAGGGGATGCCTGGGGAGGCAGAAGGAAGCTGACTGATGGCTGCTCCGATCATCATGATGAAGCTGCAACCTTGTGTTGGTAAGGGGCTAGTGCAAAGCTGAAGAAACAATTATCTCTGTAACAAATTCATTGAAAAATAGTTAAACCAACCCACTGCAGGGTTTGGCCATTTGTTTGTAGCAAATAAACAGATACTTTGTGTAACGATTGCTGTGATAGGAATACAGTGAACACTAATATGAGAGTAAGACATACTCTGTTCTATACCTTCTTTCCAGCTGTCTAAAAAATTTGATAAAATCTAATTAGTGTTACTTTCTGCTTTAAATTCACTTTAGAAGGAGACTTCCACCGTGGCTACACTGCCTTGCCAGGGGTAAGGCTCTTCGTCTCCACAATCACACGCCACATAATGTGAGTACTGGAGCCTCATCAGTTTGCTGCCTGCAGAATGCAAAGTCAACAGGATTAGCTTCATCTGACCACTTCAATAATTCCTCATCAAACAAATCCCATGAGTATTTATTTCCCTTTGTTCCCTGACTTCTAAATCTGCAATAAAGCAAAAAAGCCACTTAGAGATAATAGAATCTTCCACCTGCCTCTGAAGTACAAAGCAAGGCTGTTCCCTGAATGCTTTCCTGTACTTTTAATGCTGAATTAACCATGCTCCTCATGTCTCCTTTTCACATGGGTCTCAAATTCAATGACACAGAAACTACCTCCCTCTTCCAAATGGCTGAAACATACCTGAATTTGCAGGAATTTGAGCCATTTGAATTAAGCAGAAATTAATTTTTAAAAATAGGGCATTTGTTATTCCTGGGAATATGTATTTGTCAGGCTTCTTCAAAACCTACTGAGGCAAATTCTAATTACGGACTTAATCAGTTAATATAGTGGCAAAGCTGTTTAGGTCTCTGAAGACTTGGTGAAAGCAAAGCCTTGGGTTCCTCAAGATCCAAAACATGTCAAAGCCTGGAGCACAATATTCATTCATTTATTTCCAGCCTTCCCTGTGCTCTAAAGTACTGTAGGGACTGTGCAGAGGTTTTGTTACTGCAGAGCTCCTCCACACACAACCTGGTTTTCCCATAGAGCTAATTTCATCTCTACCTCATGGTGTTATAAAATTAGACCAATGCAAGTTGTACAGAGGAGGGAAGAGAATTCTATGCAATTGCCATAATGATATTTTTATAAATAATGCTCACATTTCAGTGGTAGCTTGACTTACACTGGTGAATGTAACATAAACCCAGTCCTCCAAAGCCCAAATCCACCACCAAACTGGGGGCTGCTCTATCAAGTGGCTCCCGTTGCCACGAAAGTAAATAGAAACATGAAGTTAAAGGCTTCCCTGTTAAAACACCAAGGCACATTTATTTTTGTGGAAATCATACTTTGCCATTTTACTACTTGGGAAAGATTCATTCTGTTTAGTCAGGAGAAGTTTCCTGCTGCTATGTGTGTTTGTTCTTTGGATCCTTCTTCATCTAAGAACTGAAAAATATGTGCTTCCTGAGCTGCCAGTTGAACATAGGAGAAAATAAAATCATAAAATAAAATGTCCCCTTAGCACTCTCAGCTTTGCTCTACCTACAGCTAATTGAACATGCCCCATCTGGGTTTGGTGCAGCTTGAGCTAACACGGCCACATCAAAGCTCTGCACCTCTGCATGGAAAGGGCCCATCTCACAGAGAGGGAAAGGTGCTGATGGTGCACATTACATCAGCCTTAATACTAATATAGTCATGCCACCAGGGAAACACCAGCTCCCTCTACACTGCTGACAGGAGCCAAGGGCAGCCAGCAAGCACTGGTACACCTGAAGCCTCACAAGGCAGTAACATGAACCACTTTGGGGCCTAAACTCGAGACCTGCATCTTCAAGCCATTTTGCTGATAAAGGCATTTTCCTTTCCGCAGACACTCCACCTGTTCTCACACCAGCTGATACACCTGCACAGCAAGAGTTAATGTCATTAACCAGCTCCCTACCAAGCCAGAAAAGGTACAAAGTTATGCTCTCTGTTGCTCCTTGAAGACTGCCTGATTCTGCTCCTTATCTGCCAGCCCTCAGGCTGACTCCAGCCCTGCCTCCTTGGCTCTTTGGGACCCAAGGCACTGCCCTGCCATCTGCAGAGTCACAAGGCAGAGCCTTCATGTTTTTAGGAGTGTATGCAAAGATAAGAAGTTCTGACAAGGGAAGTACCAAATTCAGCCTTTTCCTCCCAAGAAGACAGAAGTGATTGCGTAAGCTCCCCCTCCCCTCCTAAAGGGAGCAACAATATTGAAGTATATTTAAGAAAGTTTTGGCTTCCTCTTTTTTCAGCACTGACAGCAGTGGCCATTGTGATTCCTGTTCACCACTGCACACAGAGTTTGCTTTGCAAAGGCTAGTGATTGCTCCTAAAAGAGGAAAAACACTAAAATAGCCATGCAATGAGTAACTCCAGTTTCTGGGGGGGAAGAGGAGGCAAGGGGTGCAGGGTCTATATGGTTCAGTATCTGGCTTCCCTTCACTGGGGCAGCAGTGGGATCAGACAGGGCGTCAGACTGGAGTTCCAGCCCATATCTGCCAGCGGGTGCTTTCTTTGTGATGTGCAAATTGTTTCAACCAGTTTCTCTAGAGGGTGGAGAAATAAATCTCTATTCCTTTCATTCTAGCACTATGAGATCATATTAATGTTAAAAAGGGGCATGCCCAGCTCTAGAATTAGAGCTCAAGACATTTCTCTTTAAAGACCTGATGCATAAATAAAAATGTAATTATTATGGCAGCAAGTAAAGTAGTTGTGGAGCTATTGGAGAGAACCAATTCCTACTATTGTACTAAAGAATTTTACTTGGACAGATTGGGAGCAAATCACTGAAATCCTCATTCACAAAAGGTGCACTGTCAGCTTTCACAGGAACCGATTCCCAGCTCTGGAATAATGTAAGTGGATAGTAAAGGAGGTAGGACAGCTGTGGTTTACTCCCTGGACAATTTCCAGGTTACAGCTGAAATGCTCTGTGACACTACATCATTTTTGCATCTTTTTTAGGATTTCTCAGCACAAGCTAACACCAAACAAACAAGTCCCCATCTAAAAATGTCACCTCATTGCCATTATGGAAAGGACAAGATCAGGCACTACCAGGTTTCATTTTCATTATCTGGGGGAAAAAAAAGGTGGGCAAAAACACTTGAATGAGTTGATGAAAGAACTTGAAGTATGAGTTCCCTAACCAGCATTGCTTTACCTTGAAAAACTGCTTCCTTCAGTGCTGTCCCAGCTGTCAGAACAAGCACATTCCCCTCCCTCCAGGCTCAGCTGCTGAGCACTCTGATATCGCTCTGATGAAAGGCTCCGTGCACTGCCGTTCCCCCAGACATCATCTACTCTGCACAGGCTAGTGGAGGAGAGTTAATGCTTATTAGAGAAGGAAAAAACACAAAGCAAAGGGGTGAGGAGTGCCTTTTATTAAAGCTAATTTCTGAGGCAACCCACACTTCTCACTGCTGGCAAAGACTTGATACTGTCTGTTCGCTGCAGTCTGTTTTAACAGGAAACAAAACCTTTTATCAGGTGCTGATATAGCCAAGGAGACAATTTCTCATAACATGCAATCTGTGAAAGTCTGTATTTTACATCTTATTCCAACTGCAATTGGAAAAAATATTTCCTGGTTTATTAATTTAGAAAGAATCCATTTTCCAGTCAAAAGCCAATGAGATGATGATGATATAAAATGTCAGTTAAATCTCAGCCAGTGCGACCCACACACAGAGTGGCAAGAGGGAAGGAAGTTCACACTGACCAAATAAATGCCTTTGCAAGGATACTTAACACCTCACTTGGTCAGCACCTTCTGTAGCAAGGAAAGTTTGGGTTCTTACCTGGCAGGTACCACCACAACTAACACAAAACTCAGTACTCACAGTAACTCTTGGGATAGTAAAACCTTCCTACCAAACAACACCGGGCAGGGGAGATTTTACATCAGCTGCTTCCTCTTTATACATGATTATGTAAAAGGCTGATGTAGCTTTTCATGTGTTTAAACACAGAAGTTCATGAAACAAATATTTTTAACTCCTTTGATGCAAAGAATAATGGAAATGATTGTCTGTACACATTAGAAAGAGTTTCACTAGGAAAAGACTGTTTCACTATCAGCAAACAGCACAGACCAAATGAACCAGATGATTCATTAAAAACAAAAAACCCCTAAAGCTGCTGGTTTGGGATAAAAAAAATGAACCAAAGACATTGTTGCTGTGTTTCAATGGCAAGTTTCAGAACAGATCCTTAAATATTCATTACTTTTAACAGAAAGGTATGCTAATGCTGCTCAGGGGCAATTTGGAAATAGCAAGGCACAGCCAAGACTTGCAAATTGCCAATTTTACCCCAGCTTTCCCCCCTGCCCCAAACTTGAATTAAGAAATCAGGTTTGTGGCTCAAGAGCATGCCAGACCACACCTCTGCCAGTCATCTGGGTGCAGGTGGATTGGTGATAAATGCAAAGACTGAGAAGAGGACCTTGGGTTTAAAGTACAGAGATAAGTGAGACATAAGGTAATGACAGAGCCTGAGTGTCCCAGCGCCACCGAAGGTACCCATCAGGTTTGCAAACGGGGAGCTCATATAATAGTCCTGCTGCACAGACAAAAGAAAGAAAAAGAACAGTTTTCAGCAGCAACACCATCTAAAAATCCAGAAATGACCACAAATTCAAAGCTTTTTCCCTGAAAATTGCATTTCTGAGACAACTCAAGACAACCTTTTGAAGTAACGAAACTCTAAATACACAGATCCAGAGACCCTAGAACCTAACAAGTCATAAGGACAGTGGAATGATGCAACTATGCACTTGTGAGAAAGTCCACTTGCCTTTGTTCTGACCCTCTAGGCTCTAACACCTTCAGTGGATGTAGCCTTACATCTCTTACTATCGTACTATCACTGTTTTAAAAGGAGGATATTCTCAGGCATCAGTGAGGCAGTGGAAAACCGCATTTTAAGTAACATAACAAAACACCCTAAAGGAAGAATCAAGTATTCTTAGTTACACAGGCAATGATTTAATTTACCCAAGCCCCCTATACATGTACGACATTCATTTGTAAGGGTGCAGGCAGGAATGTTATTCAGGTAAGATTAAAAGTAAATTGTATAAGGTTAAACTAACTATAATAACAGCATGAGATGATATAAACAATATGTGGCTGCCCTCTGGTTTCTCATACTTGAGTCACCTATGCTAAGACTTTAATATAAACTATCAAATTATTAGAGTCACTCTTATTTTTCTGATAAATACTTCATTAAACATCTTTAATGTCCATCGAAAAGGTGTTTTTTACTCTCTTCCTGGCCCAGTATCTCCAGTCCATACAAAAGACAACAGTAAACATTAGGCTTTTCTTCCTCCAAACCAGTTGGTTTTTTCCAGCCTCAGTTTTGCTGTTACTAGGAAAGACCTTTTAGGAGAGCCTCAAACTGGGTAAGGATTAGCAACCTGACCGCAAAGCACTAAGAAACATTACACAAACAGGCTGAAAGAAAAAAGAGAACATGTTCTCTAGACCCATGCAGAACCTTTTCATTCACAGCAAGTGCAGAAATGATTTCTAGCAGAAGGAAGTTGTACAATCAACAGTCCCTTGCTGTGAACTGCCAAGCTGTTAAACTCTCATCATGACCTCTGCTACCACCAACTCTAATGCTTATGGATGTGAATCATCATCTAACCTCAAGGAGGATATTAACAGTCATAAGGAAATGTCAGTGAGATTTTTCTACATTGCTTCACATAAAATCATAGAATATCCTGAGTTGGAAGGGACCCACTAGGATCATCCAAGTCCAGCTCCTGGCACTGCACAGGTGAGTCCCAGGAATCATACCATGTGCCTGAGAGCATTGTCCAAATGCTTCTGGAACTGTACCAGGGTTGGTGCTGTGATTGCTTCCCTGGGGGGGAAGCACCCTCTGGGTGAAGAACCATTAAATATATCTAAATATCTAACCTAAATTTCCACCCTCATGTCCTATCACTTGTCACCAGCGAGCAGAGATCAGTTCCTGCCATTCCACGGACCCTTGTGAGGAGGCTGTACACTGCTGTGAGATCTCCCCTCAGTCTCCTCTTCTCCAGGCTGAACAGAACAAGTGACCTCAGCCGCTCCTCATGTGGCTTCCCCTCAAGGCCCCTCATCTTGACAGCCTCATATCCTTCTTACACTGTGGCACCCAAAACTGCTCCCAGGACTCAAGGTGAGACTGCACCAGTGCAGAGCAGAGCAGGACAATCCCCTCCCTCACCTTCTGGCAATGCTGTGCCTCATGCACCCCAGGACACGGAGGAGTCTCCTGGCTGCCAGGGCACACTGTTGACTCAGTGTCTGTGCTCACACTGATTTTAAGAGAATGCTGAAAGAAAATGACTTACAAATTTATTTTACACATTTAAAAAAGATAAGGATGAAATTAAAAGTTCCATTTCCTTATCTCATTAGCATATAAGTTACAAAAGCAGTATGGAAAAGCACTGTGCAATCAAAAATTGCCTCCACCTTAAAATAAGAACTAACTTGGCTATCACTAACACATGAAAAACAGTGTTGCCCATGCACACAAGCAAGGTCTGATTTGGAAACATGAATGCATGAAGACATGTCTGTATGTTTATGTATGAAATTCACCCAACAGCAATGTTTGCACACCCAGGTGTAAATATATAAAACTAAATATATAAAACCAACCTTCATTTTTCGAAAGACTGAATGCATGATCACTTGTATCCACAACATGGGCTAGAAAAAAATGTTCATATCAAAACTGCACAAGCAGAAACCATAGTTATTTTGAAACCTCACTGAGGAGGTTGTAAAGATCATGTGAATAAACCATGAACTTTCTAACAGAGAGAGAGAGAAGATTAATTTTTACTAAAATAAACTATGTGTTCAGAAACAAGGAAAAAACTGAGTAACCGCAGCTGCTAACAGATCACAACAAAGGCTCTAACTTCTGCTGTCACCAGCTGATGAGACTCTTTAATAGCACTAAAACATACATAGATCTAGAATTTTGCTTTGTAACTATTAGAAGGGATTTTTCTTTCTATAAATGTGACACTGGTTCATGCAATATTAATATCTAATTCCCAAAGACTTAAAGGATTATCTTCATTACAGTTCCAAATGACTAAGATACTCAGTTAACTAAATTTTCTGAAAATGTCTTATCTAATTTTGACTTTGTATTTTGAATTTCTTCCTACTTTTTGCTTACGCACAAATCTGGCTGAGCACCCATGGCATGAAGGAAATATTTCAGATTTTACGACTTCTTAAGCCTTCTCAGTTTTAACTTCCCCAGACCATTTTCAACTTCTTTTTTTCTTTTTCGGGTAGGTTTCTCTGAAGACACAGACTGCAGCTCTAGACAAGATGATGGCATCACAGGCAATGCTTCAGTGGCTGTGCTTGGCTCATTTTGGCTCATCTGCTCTATACTGTTACTCAGAGAAAGAGGCTGGGAGGGTTTTTTTCTCAGAGTTAGTGACTTCTTGTCTGCCACGGTCTTTGTTGTGCCTTGCTCAGGAAACAACCTGGAATTAAGGAGGGTCTTCTCCTCCAGGAATGGACCCAAACAATACACATTGCACTTACTCATGTCTGTAGAGCTAGAAATTAAAGGAGTCCTTTCAGAGGACACTTTATTGAAGTGCTCTAACTTTTCCTCTGAAGCACAGCTCTTTACTTGAGCCTGTGTTTTGGTCACTTTTTGCCTTTGTTTTGGACCCAGCAGTGCTGACTCAGAGCTGCAAACAGGATTCTCACTCAGAAGACTCGCCTCCAACTGCTCCAGAGAGTGAGGTTTTTGCTGGCTGCTAACATCATCTGGCTGTCTCTGATTAACATAATTTTCCAGCCCTAAAACAGGAAGCTTCAAGCTGCTCTCAGCTGTATTTGTGCAGTCCTTCAGCAGGCCTGGACTCCTACGTTTCACATCAGACTGAGGACTGAGAGAAGTCTGACAGTCGTTCTTTCTGTTCTCTGCCTGCAAGTCCACCGAGCCAAGATACACTTTCTTGGAGTCCTTGCTGATTTGAGGTTTGCTTGTGCTACTTTTCCTTGGTTTTGTCCTTTTCACACTGCAATAAAAAGGAATTTGGTTTTTAAATTAAAAAAAAATCGTTACTGCCTCAATCTGCCAGTCTTACAAACTCTGAACCACCACCAGGGCCACCCTCCTTCTGAACATGGAAAAAATCCCTGTATATCATCTTGACAAGCAGCAATGTTTGTCTAGTGTGGCTAATATCAAGTGTTATCCATCTGATTTTCCACTGCACTAGGGGAGAACCCTATTTATTAATGACTAAGCCATGAAGGAGCAAGTTCACATTCTATTCCAAGAGGCAGAACTGGATTCATTACAGATGTTAAAGGTCAACATGGCATAAAGTATATTGAATTCCTTCTCAAACTGGCTGATAAAATAGTATTTCATAAGTGCTTAAATGATTTCAAACCATTCCCATATATTCACATGCATAATGTATATCTGCAGGACAGAGGGGGCAGGCAGGGAGAGGCAGTGAGTGTGTCTCTGGGTGAGAGTTTCTAATCTCTGTTTTAGAATGTTCCTCTGGAATTTTTCCCAGGACATTTCAAAGCATTGCTTTAAAGTTAACCACTACTCATCTAGTATCAAGCCCATTCATCTGAGAGGGATAAGTAATGCAAGTAGATGATATTCTAAAAGGAATTATACAGGAAAATGGGATCACAAGGGACCTGATAGAGTGTCAGTACGTAAACACTCCTCAGTAGTGTGTTACCTACAAATCCACATTTCACACAGGCTTTAAGATCAACTTTATGCCCAAGCACTAAAGCTGCATTTCGAGTCTAAAAATGTTACTACACATCACCCCAAGCTGAGACTGCTTTCTGCTGCTCTGCTGATGCCCAGCAGTTCCCAGGTCAGCCTACCTAACTCTTTGCAAAGAGGGCTTGTAGGTAAAGTAGGTAGAGCTGGCACACCTCCACATCTCATCTCATTTCTAAAGACAACACAGATGAGACAGCATGGGTAAAACAGAAGTTGCCAGGGTTCACAGCAAATCCCTGATTTCACAGGTGATTTGGGCTTCTGGCAGCTTGCACAAGCCAGGATGGCATCCTGGTACCACAGAGGACCAGTGACATGTTCAGCTGATCAGCTCACCCTCCCCACCCACTACATCAGGGACACTTTTAATTGCGACCAATGATCCAGATTCTCAAAATGAACCAAAAAAAATAATACATATTTGCCAAGTGGTTTTCACCATATTCAAGCATCACGTATTTATTTTGGCTCAGAGCTTCATTCAAGGCAAAAACAGCCTGTTTTGATTCTGCCTAGCACTATGTGAGATATCTATGTGGGTTGTAATGGCTTTCTCCATGCTGTAAAAACAACAATGATCATTTTCTCTGCTTATCCACACTAGAGTAGTAGTCTCTTAGTACTCTTTTGTAAAGTAGTTTATGTTATTTGAAATTTTCTTACATAGATTAGATTCTATTAACCCAAATTTTACCAATTATAAACGTAAAAGCTTAGAAAGAATGATGACATACATTTTTTTCAGGATGTCTTGCTTTATTTGTTCATTCAGACTAATCTGAAGCTTCTTGCTCTCAGCAGGTTCAGTAAAATATTCAGATGTCCCTTTGGAAATTTCTTCCTTCTGCTCCAAAAGAAAACACAGGTTTCAAACATGACACATCATGATATAACTATTCAACAGAAAACTCAATTTCTAATACTAAGACTTACAGCTGTTCTTTATTATTTTGATCTGAGCAGTCTAGGAGAAACAATTATTTTTAATCTTTTAATATTTGGGAGTCTAGTCAGTTCCCTCCCCTTTCAGACTCCCAACCAACATATTTCATATGCTAAAATTTACCACAAACAAACAAGACAGCAATGTAAAGGCTGGAGCTTTCCAAACCATCTGAGGAAACTGTTGGCAAATATTTGACATCTTTGTGGCTCAAACTGTGACAAATGCCAGGAATCTCTCTTGCAGACAGGAGCATGTTTGTCAGTTTTTTTTCTGAAGAGACTGACTGGCGCAGTGGTCTATACACTTATTCTCAGAAGAATTCCCATAATTTTCCATACTTGCAAGAAAATATAGAGTGTTATTTGCTCACTGAAGAAGGCAAGGGTTAAAACTTTTAATTCTAACATTTAAATGCTTACAGCTTGTAGTGGTTGGCTACTAGAGGACAACAGGGGATTTCTTTCTGGTCTCAGCTAACAGCAGCACTGTGGTTTTATATTATATGAGATTGGGGTGAGCAGGAGGGAAGGAAAATGCTCTTTTTCTTCAAGCTGTGAGCATTTCCTTTCACAATTAAACCATCTCAATCACAGAAGAGCCATTTGCTGACTTCACTAACTACCACATACTCCAAAAAAGTATTATCTCTGAGGCTATGGAGGAGAGGGGGAAAAAAAGTGGTAAAGTCAAGAAGAGAAGATGCTTTGTGCATCCCCTTGTCTCTAGCGGCACTATTCTCCATCAGCCTGCATGATGCTCCTCTAATTTGGGCTCAGCAAATGCAGTGAGTGCTTATTGATCCCATTCCTTGCTTCATGCCACAAAGGGAACACAGTGGAACCAGGTGGTACGAGAAACTGAGGAACATAGAGAAAGCCTGTGGAGGCACAAGGCCAAAGCCTGTACATGACCCTTTCCTCAAAAACCCCTCAGGAACCTGTCACTTAGGGAAGAATAAGCCCTGCCCATTCTTATTTCTGCTTTAGAAGAGTGGAGGGGAAACCTCCATGCTCTTTCCAGAAGAAATAGCCAGTGAAAGCAGCTTCCTGTTTTGTAAGCAGAAGAAGTGTAGTCAGGCAAAGAAATAAAGCCATTTTGGCACTTAAGAAAGCTACAGCTGTTCTGAGCCTTTCTGTCAGAGGCAAATGACACATCTCTGTGTGTGTATTGAGAGATGCAGCAAGTTCTGTCCACTAATGGTGCAACCACTGTGTTTACAGCAGGCAGAAAACACATGGGACATATGTGCAATGTGATTTCAGCCTCAGAAATCAAGTTTAACTAGTTTAATCTCAGGGATTAATTGCTGCTTCTATTCTTGTTAGAAGTAGATTCCCCTAATTTGACTAAATATGCTTTCATACTTTGTAAACTATTAAAGACACAAATATTATTAAGATATTCAAGAGTTTTGCTAATTTTAAGAGAAGACACAGACTGCAAAGTCTGGAGAAACTATGCTGATTCCCAGTAACAGTCACATAACTTGGACTGAAGGATCTTGCACAATCATCCTGCATCAAAGCAGCTGGAGAGCACTCATACTTAGCCAGAGAGCCGGAGCTCAAGCAGAAGCATTTAAGTTTCTGCTGTATGGTAACTGGTAAGATTAATTTTGTTAAACCTTCTTTAGACCTCAGCACAGCCAACCATGACAGGATCACCAGCCCACTAAGGCAATTCTCCTAGATGTGGGAAACACTTGGTACAAAATCCAGGGGAGGAGTGGGGACAATTCCTGTCCACATGTACTCACTACTGCAGATAAGCAATAAACCTCAGTCCTAACTTGCATGTGATTATGAACTGTGCAGGATCGATGCCTGGAGCATATGGTGGTGCCAGGGTGTGAAGAGCAGACCCTGGAGAGAGGCAAAGCTGTCACTTCTGAGCTGAGTCAGACTGCAGTTAATGCTCTGGAGTTGAAGGGCTAACACATTCCCTCCCTACACTATCATCGACCTTTTGTTTTGTTTTCAAATAACTTATCACACAAAACAGTGACAGAAAAGGGTTAAGGCATCAAAAAAAATTAAAAATCAAAATGATTTATATGTGAAACACTTCTGAACATGCCCTCTAAGTACAGTAGATTTTCCCCTCGGAACCACACCCTGTAAGTGCTGTATTTTGAGAGCTGAACAATTAACATAAGGCATATGAGTCAGTCTTTGAAAGACTCTGTGGGAACCAGAGAGCCTTTTGCTATTAGAAGTGATGTAAACTCCCTAAGGCTGGAATAAGTCCACAATAGAAGGCAGAGAGAGTCATAAATAACAACAATGGGCACACCATATACTACTAAGACACTCAGCCATTATTGGTGATACTTCCTTTATTTTCTTTATTAGACTTAATAATTTTAGTTAATTAAAAAAAAAAAAAAAAAAAGACCAACCACCCTCTGTTTTGGGAATACTATTTATTTCCTATGGGAACTTCAGGACTTGTTAAAGAAAGAAAAAAAGCTAATCTGCTCTCATCCTGTCTAGTAATCCCAAATTCCTTTTAGGCAGTGAAATAATTAAAGAAAAATATTCCAGGCATAAAAGGGAGGACAGCAGAAGCAGACAGCATATAAACAATGACACCATGACAGAGAAAAACGTCAAAGCACCGCCAGCCCTGCGACTCAGCTCTCAAAGAGCTGCAGGGAGCGGGATTGCTGCTAACAAATTAAAACCACATTTCTTGGCAAATTGTTAAAGACAGACATATTTACATTTGTATAGAGACTGGGTGGGCACAAAAGATTAAAATGCTTCTCTAGCCCTTGAACTGCCAAGTTCTATTAGAAATATGTGCTCTTAAAATCCTAGGGTAAGCTCACTCCTTTTTGTCACTAAAACTCAGCAGAGAATGGCCTGCAGAAGTGAAGCTTACAATTTTACCAGCCTACCTGCTCATAACAGTGGCCTTCCCAAACCTGATTTTTAAGATCTTAGTACTTATCCAAAGAGATGTTTTGGGAAAAAAACTCTACCAGAGCTGCAGAGAAAGATGACTGTTAGGCACACAATATGCTTCCTTTAAAGTTTATCAAATTGAAAATTCTTTTTTTTTTGCTATTTCACTCAACTTACTACTCACTCAAATTGAAAAACAAACCCTCAAAAATGTAAACGTGGTGACTGCCATCTCCAGCTCTCTCCAGGACAGCTGAATTCAGCAATACAGCAGTAAATACCTGTTAGAGAACTAGTCATGTATGGGCACTTGTGAGGAACCTTTACAACTCATTACTCCAAAGAAGAGTAAAATGTTTGGCCTTTTCAGCCTGAAAATACACTGATACGAATACTGATTTGTTTTTTCAGTCTAATGCTGTGTTGAAAGAAAACTTTCCAAAGTGAACAATGCTGTACCCTTGTCCTGCCTCTCCTTTGCTGTCATATTTTCTAGTTGTCTCTTACTGTTCTGAGTGGCACACACTTATTTACACTAAGGATACTTCTGTACAATTCTGTAACACTAAGGCATAATTAAAAATCATACCTAGTTAATAAAAAAGCCCACAACAAAACACAAAAAAAGTTTTAAAAATGCATTTATCACTTTGGCTCATCAAAAATACTTAAAAGAAAACATCACTGGGTTTAAGAAATCAAATTTTTTATCACAGTGGCAAATGGGAGGGGACTATAAAAATATAATAAAGTATTATCCCAGGCACACACAATAAAACTAAAATTAGTGAAATGAAGAAGACAGAAACACTTATTTGGGGGAGCTTTATGTAAGCTTCAATGGCATGATTTCTCTTCATGTCACTCTAAGCTGTATCATGAGCTCAACCATCAAACATACCCTTAAGGTTTCAGAGGTGTCCTAATAGATGAGTGGCAGATCAGAGAGGTCAGACAGGGCTCATTCCAATCTGATAAACAAAAAGGGCTCCTAAAGCAAGTGAGGAGGCTTGTCAGGGAAGGATGAACCAAATACTATAATCTAACTGATAAGGAAGTGACAGAGACAGGACTTTGAGTCTCCTCTTCTGCCCTCTCCCATCCCACATGAATGAAAAGCTTCCCACAGTTTCTCAATGCAAATTTTTTGCATTTCCAATGTAGTGATGCATCTGTCCTGGCAGTTCTACTTATGAACTCCAACCACATCATAAAACATTCACAGAAGTTTTCCAAGTACAGAAATGGATACTATTCTCAACTTGAAATACAGTTCCTTGATTGGACTTGTGGAATATTGCTCTACATTTTCAACTGGACTGTCCCACTCTAAATGTCAGTAAGTTCCAGCAAAAACCATTAAGGATCATTCCATGTTACACAGTGGAGTATTAGTCTTTCCTTTGAAATAGGTAATTTTAAGGAATGCTGGTGGTTTTCAAAAATTCTCCAATTTCAAACTTGAAAAGAATGTAATAACCAGAGCAAACTGCATCTCTCTGAGAAGGAGACGAACTGTTCGACCTACCCACAAGTCTAGCACAGACAACAAAATCAAACTCTTGGATCAGTACAGTCTCCATTATCTACTACCTAAATTAATTTCAGTTTGACACCATGGATCTAAGTTTTTGCTCATCAAGAGACCTTATGGTCTGTGCTATTTAGGCCAAGAGTTGGCCCAGTCTGTTACAAGCCCATGTGATACACATTCTGCCTTCTCAAAATACAAGGTGTGAACCCAAGTTTCTCACTCAATACATAAGCTCTGGCAATTCCAAACATTCCAAAGGTCCCCAAAGCATCATCAGATTAGTTTAAAGCACATGACTTCTATGAGGAAAATGCCTTCTTCCTTTTGAAGCATTTGGGTTGGATTTACTTGTATTTTACATGTAGCAGGAATCCCAGACTATTCTGAATGTAAGAAACTCAGAGCTCTCTACATTTGCATCTAAACACTCAGTAGAGAATAGAAAATAGAAATATTCCTATAAATGGCATAAATAAAGTGATACTTCATAAAAAAATCTAAAGCTGCAGAGGGGCCTCCTTAGAAATTCAGACCTATCTGTAACACAGATAGCAAATACATCAGTCACACTTTCTAAAGGCACAGAAGCTGCTCCTGAGACAACCAATTTATTTACATCCTGAGCAGCACGTGACACATGCTGTGTGCGTTTGCTTGAAGGCAAAAAGTGTTAAAATTAATGACTTCATAAAAAAATCTAAAGCTGCAGAGGGGCCTCCTTAGAAATTCAGACCTATCTGTAACACAGATAGCAAATACATCAGTCACACTTTCTAAAGGCACAGAAGCTGCTCCTGAGACAACCAATTTATTTACATCCTGAGCAGCACGTGACACATGCTGTGTGCGTTTGCTTGAAGGCAAAAAGTGTTAAAATTAATGCTAAGTAATTGAGCTATTAATCATTCTGATTTTATACACTGATGCTACAAGACTCAGATTCTATCTTCAGAGAAAGTGTCCACTGATAAGAAACAGAGGAATAGACAAGAGCTTTCCACCTGAAATAACTTCTCTCAATGACACTGAGGGAAAATCTAAACCATATTAATGGTGAATTTTCACTTTTTAAAAAGAAAACCAACGCATTAAAAGCTTGCATCTTCTGCGAGCTTTTCCCATCAATTTTTAGGCTCCTGTCTCCTGTAGTTATGAAAGAGGACATGCATGCAAGACACATGTTTCATACTTTTAAGGTTCTGTTGTAGAATAAGAAGATAACAATTTTATGTGGAGCTCAACCGCTTTCTCCTACACACAAACCATGACGGAAGGAATCTACCACTCAATTGTCACATGAGTATCTGAAAGAGCA
>NW_008658982.1:51123-75040 GCF_000695815.1 Acanthisitta chloris
CTGACATGAGGCTCCTCTATCTGCCTACCAAATCTAAATGGGTATTGGAGTCAACCACTGCAGATGTCCATCCGTATCAGCCATCAGCAATACTGAAGCAAACTTGGCATTTACCCTTCCAGGTATATCTTGGGTTATGTGACATCAGAGATTATTACTTAAGAATACCTGATATATACAGCAACAACGATTCATATACTTACAACGATTCAATACTTACAGAAAAAAATCTGGAAAAGAGACATCAATTTTAAACACAACTGTTCTTTTTATGCAGTAACAACACAAGGTAACAACTGTAGGAAATCTTGGAATGAATAACTAATACTCTTAATCTTGCTGGTTATACAGAAGAAAAATTATATAAAACAGGCAGAACAAACAAACATCACTATCACCAGCCCCAAAGCCCTCAAGATTTCTTAGCTCACAGTGAGGATCTGTCCAACCAAATAATTTCAGATCATTACAAATAGTTCAAAAATTCTTGTGTGAACTTTACCATCATGTATTTCAGCTTCCCATTCAGACAAATTACAAACTTGCTACTGGTTCTAACAGATTTCCATGGAAGGCTGAGGAACTGATGGATCTTAAAAACTATTTTTAAAAAAATTCATCAAATATTATTTGCCCAATAGAAATACCACAAATTACCATCAAAATCTCACAGACGCACCAGAGCCAAATAAAACCTTTAGCTCACTGCAGCTTTAGCCATGATTCCTGCCAGCCTTACCCCTGCCCCTGTGCCAGAGGTGCCTGTCCTCTCCAGGTTTGCAGAGAGACAAGAGCATCACTTAGGGCAGAGGTCCAGAACCTTAGCTCAAATCCCCATGAACCACCACCATACACTGTGACAGCAAGAGTGAGAGGGAAGAGGAAAATGAGGGAGGTGAAAGAATGATGACAGATGATAGTATCTTAAATAACCACAAGGCTTTAACAAATGAGATCTTGTGAACACTGCTAAGTAGTTCCACTTAAATCAACTGGAGCACTCATATATGGAGCAACTACCAAAATCAGTGAAAGATTACTCAATTTGTCCCTGCTTTTTCAAGATTGCTTCATATGGAAATCATTTTATCTGCTTAATCATTTATACTGCAGCTACAGGACCATCTGTATTTCTGCTCTCCTTTCACCTGGATTCTGCATAATGAGGTACACAATCTTTTACTGATAATGTATTCAAATTACTTATTGGCTTTAAGACAATTTAAGAATTACTTTTTATTTCACTCCATATATACTCTAATATTCTGTCTGCTTTTCAGATAAATAATGCTACAGAACAAAGATTTTCAAATCAGTTCCTTACAGAAGTATCTCGGCCTCTTTCCAGCAATCACACAGTTAATTTATCCAGCAGTTTGGATGAACACTGCAATTGCTCCTTTCAGTAAAAATACTGTGCATTTATCAACACATGATTTTCATTTACAATCCCAATGCCCCTCTACTCAGCTCTGTGAGGCTTCTCTGAAATTCCCCACAGCCTTCCCCAGCCTTGACTAATTGAAATAATTGTGTCAGATTTCATTTCATCATTTGTCCACTTCTCTGGAACATTAATAGAGCAAACAGCAGACAGCTATTAGATTTTTGCCAGGCAGAAAATAAATCAGTTTGTAAGAAGAAACTCATACAAGTTCAGACAAATCTCATTGAGGCAATTCACAGCATCTCTGCTCTCAGGTATCCTCCCTCCCCTTTTGCAGAAGGTTCCTACCCCCAACTGCAGGGCTGGCAGAAGGGAGGACACACACGTGCCCCAGCTGCTCCCTCCTGAATTCAATGCACCATCTTTAAATCCAGGGAAGTTTGGTGTGCATGAATCTACAAGACTGTAATACACAGCAAGATGAGATGCAGGCACACAGCCCTTTTGGCAAACCCTGCTCTAGGAGTGGTAATCTCCAAGAAGAGTCAGAAAGCTGGGGCAAAAGGGAATATTGTAAAACTGCTGTAGTTTTCTTCCTTATGACCAAGTCAAAGACTTCAGTATCATTACTTTGAGATGTATTTTCTCAGAGAGAGCAGCCTAAGGATCCAAGTTAATTTAAAACTATGCTGACAGTGAAAGGGAAGTCTCACCCTTACCCAACACACAGTCCTGCCAAGTCTCTGTATCAACACTGAAGGGATCTGGCTGAAAGTGAACCATGCAAACAACAAAAAAAAACCAAAACAAAAACACTCCTTGTTTTCAGAGGGATCACTGAATGAACCCAGCTCCCTACACATGCCAGTACTGACAGACACTGAGGACAAGAATGCCTGGGGAAGAGAAGGCAGGAGGGATGACATGTTTCAGTATGACCAGTCTTGCATCAGCTTGAGCAGAACATGAAGGATCAGTAAAAAACGGGTGACAAAAGCTTGAAGTGTCAAAAGAGAAAACTCAACAAAGCAATTCTTTGCCTGTTCTGCTCTGTGGAATTTGGTTAAGAGTTCATTAGTCTGCAGTTTCCTCCCCTCTACCTTTTTTAAAATGGAGTGAACTTTGTTCATAGTTACCAAACTACAGCTTAATATTGCTTTCCTCTAGCTATGTTTCCTATAATGACTGAAAAGAATTAGGCATATTATCTGAAACCACAAGAAAACTAGATTTTATAAAAAGTAAAAAAGGATAGCGAAATAAAAACCCCACAGCAACAAGACAAATATTACAATAAATCTAATGTTGTTGTGTGTTCTGGATGTTACTTCCAAACCCATCAGCTGCTACCTGAAGGAGCAATGCTGCTCCCTTCATCCAAATCCTGGCTGTGTGCTTCTGCAACATTATTTTGCACCACAATTGGCAACTCTGTGGGTACAGGATGAGTTGGTTCAGTGAACTGACATGATGGAAAACTAATCCTCCAATAAAAAACAGAGGAACTTCACAAATAAATAATTTTCTGCTAGATCAAGTCAATGAACTAATTCATTCTGGACTGAAGAATCACTTGGTCCATTGTAACCAGCAAGGAAAGGAATATGTAGCTGGAACTAGAGGGGATGTGGACTGACCTTTACAGTAGTAGCCCATCATTACAGCAGTTTAACTGTAATATTATACATATATAAATATCTATACACACACACACAGAGGTCCTTGCCAAGATTAGTACTTACACAGTGTGAATTGTGCAATTCTATTTCACAGCATTTCCTTCTTCCCCTACCCAATCTGATACCACTTAACAATAATAGTCTTTAAAGTATTTAAGATAACTAACTTCCACATAAAGTCTTGTACTAATCTTTACAAATTGCTGCTATCTGAAAAAAATTTTCATTCTACCTTGCAATAGACACACTATTCCAAGCAGCATATACTCTAATATTCAAAGTCTCCTGTTGATTACAGCTGTGTCTTCATATTTTCATGAAAGAAGCAAAAGCCTCTTCCCAGCATAATCAAAACCCAAGCAAATGCTGTCACTTATGCTCTTAAGAGTTTTAAGACTTCTCTAATATACCTGAAGGATGCTCTAATGATGCAATTTATAAGATCACACATGTGAAGAAGATGAAATAGTTTGCTTTTATTTCACTGCTGGGCACTTAGAAAACACTGGGCTTATCTTTAGCACTTTTCTTCTTGTGTACCTGTGTGGAGGTTTTTTTGTGTGTTTGTTTTTAAGAGCAATATTCTGTGGGAAAAGAATCTTTATTTTAGTATAATATTCCCTCTAACTTGGCAAGGCTCAGTGGAAACCCTGAGATTCTGTCTTGATTAAAAAGATCTCCTACTCCCCACTTTCTTTTCTGATTTCACATGAACAGTAATGTCAAATTTCCAATTTAATATCATCTTTAGCTTAACATCCTTCATGCTTTTCCTAAAACTGCTTCCTCTCATGGATTCTGGTATAAAGCCAATGTGGTTATCAATGAATACTCCATTGTTAGCACATTTTCAAATGCCCATAAGCCTTCCACCCATTTCCACTGTTTCTTCAGATAACCCATTTCCAATTTTCCATTTTAGCTTTCTACATAATAATCATCGAGAAAATGTCGTCATTGACAAAGACTAATCTCTCCAGAGCTCTTACATACTGCCCTGAGTTTCCTCTTTTGCCATGTTCTTCTTTTTCAAGATAAAATTATTCAAGATTACGAACATAGTTCGGTAAAACAGGAAACAATGGGTTCATGTTTAAACTTAGCATTAATCAGCCAGGCTATTCTTCCATCTTTTCTTTGAGACTTCCAATTTGCTTATGTAATTTCAATAACTTGCTATATTGTTTCTTTAATAGAGGTTTCCCTTCTTCCAAAATGCTCATTACTGCCTGCAGCCTGATTTTTAAATATAACCACAGACACACCCATTTATAAATAGATTCTAGAAAATTACAGATCAATTGGGTTTCCTCTATTTTATTTCAGCTCTGCTCCTTAGAAGGGCTCTCAAAATTTTATTAGTTTATGCTTAAAGCTAATTTAACCAAGACCGTGTAATCAACCTTAACCTTAGTCTTACAAGAGGCATCACAGAAGGATTCACATTGCTTCTCTCAGCAACTGATGCTGAGGTTTGTGCCTCTCAATACCTCAAAAGCAATCTAATTATGATCTTTCCTAAGGCACAGGACATCAAAATTTCACTTCATAGCTGGCTATATCCCTTGAAACTCTTGCCTTAAGTACAACCTATTTCAGAGATACAGAGAATAGCCTAAAAAGCAGTGAAAAGCCAAAGAATAAAGTGCTGAAGACAGGTGAAGGAAGACAGTTGTAGTGAGTGAAAGAAACATGTACCAGGCGGACACAAAACTGGTTCCAAATAATGAGAAAGTAGAGCACTGAGCCCCACTTGTCTTCACAGAGCTCAGGAATGAATACTTTATCCAGACCATAAATCAGCAGAAAAGCAGCTAAAAAAAATAAGTGGTTGTTAAGTCTTGAGTAAGTCAATCTCAGAGACATTCAGTAACACTGAAAAGTGACAAAAACTCCATTAATGTATAGTTTACTGCTTTTATAAAACAAATAGGCCCCCAAAACCAAGGGTGTGAGCTGATTAAATGACTAAAAGAACTTGCATCCAACATTAGGACATTATTCAAACAACATAGAGTAGAAAACAAAACATATGCCTCATTTTTAGCCCATGACAGAATACACTGGAGTGTATCAACAAAAAGGTCTTCTGGGTGGTCTGCAGTGCATTTTAAAGTTCAGCCTACTCACTGCTAAACTAGAGAGAGAAAAGCGCACACACAGACACAGACACAGAGTGCAGATCCTTACCCTTCACTTCTGGAGTGCCAAAAACTTGAAACTACCTCTCACTGGCAATCAAACACTCCCACAGTTTGGCAAAGTACCCAACTAGAGTACGCGACAAATTTGGCACTACCACGCTGTAGCAATTCTGGACCAATAAAACCATCTGGAGTGGACACTAAGTAACAGTGGTAAGAATTAAACAGATACTACAAAACATTTGCTGAGGGTCTGCTCTCATCTTGCTAAGTTCTTCAGATCAGGAAAGATGGCTTAGGGATAATTTATCTTATTCTCTCCTACCAACACACTGCACTGACCATCCCAGCCAGGTCTGTGCACAAACTTGGCACTTCTAAGTGAAGCAAACTCCCAAACTTTATTATTGATTAGGTTATGATCCCACTAAGAGATGTAATTTTTTTCAAAATATAAGTGTTTAAACTGCTTTTAAACAATAAGGAGTTTCCATAGATCAAGATCAAATTTTGATATAGTCAAGCTAAAGCCTATAACATTATATTTTTAATTTGCCTTCTCTTTCCTACCCAGAATCATATGAAAGAAAAACTAAAGAAAACTTCTCAAGTTTTATTTTATGGAAAGATTAAAAATACCAAATGGAGAAATTGGATATAACATAAGAGATACTTAAGCAAGAAAACCCCCCACATAATTACTTCTTCACTAAAAAGCAGAGACAGGATTTACTACTTAAAGCATTAAGTAGTTTTCAAGACAACACTGAAAAAGTAATACTTTTCAAAACAGCAAAGTAATTCTAAAGCAGAAAGATTATTTTTTTTTCTGAGAGTGTGAAAAACATTTGCTTGATCCTTTGACATTCAAGGATATGCATCAATTTAGGATCAAGATAATAAAATCTGCACTTAGCATTATAAATACAAACACACTGCTTGGCATTAAAAATATGAAGTTGAATGAGTTAAGAAAACCAACTTTTTTTTTTAAGGGTCAAATATACTTTAATAGATGTAAGATAAACTCCTAAAATATACCTCGACCTCAGGGTGCAATTGCAACCTTCAGTGTGAGCCCAGAAGATCCTGCTTGCCACAGAGCAGGCACCTGGGCCCATGTGAGCACTCCTAAGACCATCAGCAGTCAACTGCAGCACAAAATTCATAAGCCTTTGACCCTGGTAAAGACTTCAGGATGAAATATTTAAGCAGAATTGTTTATGGTATTTAACCATACACCAGTGCCTTTTCTTCCATAAATGTTTGGGGATTTTTGTTCCCAGCAGGACTAGCACTGATCCCTTTGAGTTGTTTTGCAGAACAAGTGCTAAGAAAACCTACAAGAAACCCATGGACATTACAAACTGCTACATTATAATTTTGGAAAGTAATATGTTACAAGGCTAAAATATAAAGGAAAAAGATTCTTATATCAAGGTGCTAAAATCATACCTAAATCATTTAGCTTTCTAAATACATGTGGGGGTTTTGAGCTTTATAAGGCTCAGAAAATGCTGAGCTTTCAAAAATTCCCCTTTTTCCCCCCTCAGACTCACTTTGGGATGTCCTTTTGAATACTTTGGTCCATCCGTTAATGTGATTTTCTGGTTCAAAGATGACAGTCATTAATACAAGAATAACTACATCTACATATAAACATCCAGAAAATTTATAGAACCATTTTGTACATACCAATACACCATTTTCCCACATCCAAGCACTTGGATCAAAGTCAAGTCTACTGACACAAACTATAAGTCTCTCTGGAAACACACGCAGTGCTACACAGAAAGAATTGAAAAAAGATCATTAAAATTATAACAATTTTCATGAATCAGACATAATGACAACATATATACATGTTATTTCCGTAAACAACATTATTTATCTTTTAAATTGCACATTTACTCACTTAATGCACTCCACTAGCTTCTTCCCCACTCTGTTCAACATGCCATCCCTCCTTTTGTTTTGTTTTTTTTTAAACCAATCAAAACCAATAAATCAATAAGTCAGAGACAATTTAGTTCCCAAGAGGATAGTCATGCCTGCAAATGAGTCCACCTGCACCCCTGGACAGAAACACCAGACAGAACCAGCAGAGAAACCACATAATGATGATTTCTTTTGGGCTCTTCTGGTGATGAGTCTTTTCATCACAAAAGCTGTGGATTACGTCTGTAACACAGCACAACACATTCAATCAGGACTTGGCATCAAACCTCGGCATAAGGCTAGGGCAGAGTGGTTCACACTGACTACAGAGATTTTTTAAGTAATTAAAAAACTGGCTAACTACTACTGAATTACACAATTTACTTGAGATCACATGGTTTGTTATGAACACAACAAAGTTGCTATTTACAGAGGACTAAAAACTGAAGGGTTCCCAGAACAGAATAGATGAGACAAAGCTTTATTCAGTACCTGGCAATGTCATGGGAAGAGCATAGCTGATATTTTGTTGTTTTACATATGAAATTGTTTTCAAATTACTCTCTTCATGTTTCCAGCCCTGATTTTTTTTCTGCTGGTTTTTGTTTTGTTTTTATACAGAGTTAGTATTTTTTAATACTTGCTACACTTCAAAACCAAGGCAGGTTTTCTGGGGCAAGAAAGAGAAGGCACACAGAAAAGACATGAGGTTGACCTCATAGATTTTTTTTGCAGCATTCAATAGTAGGGCAAGTTCATTCCACTTAGACATTTTTATTGTTACATAGTATGACAATCTCATCTGTTGACTAACAAAATCAAAGATTTTTGGGTACTCATTGATGCTTTAAAACAGTTCAAATTTAATACACAGTAAACAGCGTCAATATATCCATACAGAAACTCTGTTATTCTATTTTAAAAAGAGAACAAGTTTGATGAAATATTTCAAGTCAGCACAGATTTCTTTAACCAATATGGACTTCAAAAATGCCTAGTTGGCATTTGAAGACAGGTGTAAACATTTATGAATCTAATTAATTCCTAAAAATTGCCCATTTGAGTACTGAATATTTTAAGGGATGCCTAAGTGGGTTTATTTTGTCTTTTTTAATACAAAAAGGTCAACACAAAGGGTAGTGATCATTATAGTTCCTTCACATTGCTGTTGGTAGGATGGGATGGATATCACTTCCTTACAGAGCATCCTGGCTTGAGAAAACATGGAAAAAAGAAGTGGTCCAATGACATCACCTATGTAAAGACTTTACAGCACTGAGGTGAATGAGAGCCTTTCTTGCATATACTTGTACTGCACAGTTGATGTCACAAGACACACAAGCAATAATGAAGTGATTCATGCTGCAACCTCTGGTTGATTCACCCTGCAGAGACTCAGTAAAATGCTGAGTCTCATGGACTTACAGAATTTGGTGTGGCTTAGCTGATTACCCTGGGGCAAGGCATAAACTTAATTTAAAATCAAGGTTTTTTTAAAAAAATCCGTCTTATCTTAAGAAACACTTTTTTACCCTCTCTGAAAGAAATTTCAATTAAGTAGACCAAAATGTGTCAAAGTATTAAGTTTTTTTCCTCCCAGAAATACAAAATTCTAAGTAGCACTATATGAAAGTGATTTCTTACCATGATAATGTTTCCCTAGAGCACAACGGAGGTTAACCCATCTCTTCATGAAGTAGGCAGTAATGTGTAAACTGTTGGCTGCAACATAAAACAAAGCGATAACAATAAGTTTAAAGGTATCTTGGGCATTCTGGTCTCAAAGTGTTGCACATCTCCTAAGACAGGATTGAGAGAAAGCAGCAGACCAAGAATACAAAAGAAAACATAACTTTAAAGGAATAATTTAAAAAAGAAACTGCTGAATTCTCATACTGAAGTAACCTACACAGTTTCTATTCCTGAGGACAGAAATGCTCATGCCCCAGGAGCATAGGAAAAGCCCCAAAAAGCCCCATGTCCTCTCCTGCAGGGGCAACAACTCTATTCCTACGACACCTTCTGGAGCTCACCATCAGGTGCTGTTCAACATCACCTCTCATTAAGGGCTATAGTTATGGATCACAAGCAATCCCTTTGAAATTTATCAGCCATCTTTTTTCCTTCCCCTCAGGAAGATCCCTAAAATTTGACTTCCCTTTAGAGATCAAGTCAAGATGTGACAAGTCGAACCATCCCTTGAAAATGATGAGTGCTAAAGAAAAATTTGGATGGGATCCACCAGCTTTATTAACTGTATATTTACGAGAACAATTAAAGAAAATTACTTTTAGCTATTTCCAGTTTGGCATCTACAACCCTTTAACACTGCTAGTAGGATTAGCCAAATCAAAGAATTTGCCCTGGATATAAATAAGTTATTAGTGTGATAACAGCATCTTCCACTGTGACCTCTGTAATGTTGAAAAAGTAACACTCCTAACAGTACAACTTGGAACACAAATCTTCAAACACAGAGTAGGTATTAAAAGAGGGGTTTTTCCCACCTCCTTTTGTCTGTGATATTCCAAACGTATTTTTCTTGAGAGGAACTCAGAATGAAAAAGTGTGAATCTTCAGCTATTCACATGGAAAAGCAGGATACTTCCTTCCTGAAATTGTTTATGAATCACTGACATGCCTATCTATATTTTTCTTGCTATCCAGGTATTCTCTCAGAGATTAAGTGTTTAATCATACAGGATTGACTGAACAAAGTCAATTCCTCTTAAAGGTCCTTGATTCAGGCAGCTACTGCTCTCTGGAAGAACACCTACCTCAGGTCTGACAAAACAAATACCTACTTAAGAGATCGAGACAGCTATACACACTGTTTTTGCAGCATCAGCTCAAGTCTCAAAGTCTTATAAAGCCTTCACAGGGAGTTGGCACTTGAGCTAATAAACTCAGCCCAGAGGGACTAACACTGAAAAACAATTTCAGTTTCCCTGACTATTTTTACTACCTTGCTGAAAAGTTCTAAACAGATGATCTGCTCTTACTTGTTGCTAACCATGAGAAAATACTAAGATGCATCACACCGAAGATACCTGGATTTTGAAAGTGTCACACAGCTATGCTCAAATGTTTTGAAAGCCTGTTGCATGTGACATCTGATCTATCCACAGTCAGCTGGAGTTTGCAAAACTCCCCCGAAGTTGTTAAAGTTACTGCAGAACTATAAAATCTCTGATATCCTCTTTCAGCTTTCTTCAGGGGAAATCTATTTTCCAATTCACCATTCAACTTCATGAAATAAAAACCTAAAAAATAAGCCCCACAAGAAAACCTTCTTAGCCAACAACCTCATGCAACTTGCAGAATTTTAAAGGTTTTACACAGTTACTCAGCATGAGTTTAAGTCCGTTCTCAACTCCCGACTTGTCCACCATCAATGCTGTTTATATACTATCATATACTAATGCTGGATTTGAGTGAGCAGTGGATTATGCTCCAGGGAAGACAGCCAGTGTAATCCCAGCACGGACCAAAACCTGTCGTTCATGGTATCATGGAAGGAGGCACTGGCTGATATTTGCCAAATGGTCCCTCACTAACTCCTTTTAAGCACGGCATAGAAGTTTGAACCTCGAACTACAGACAATGTTTTGCCTCTAGTAACGTAGAAAATTCACAGATCCTGGGCTCAGCAAATCCAGTTGGCCAAACCTTCAATTTCCTCTTCACCATGTAACACAGACAAAGCTCCATTGGTAGATTACCAACACAGAAACAGAAATAAAACTCTATTTATTGGGGTTTTGTTTTTCTTACTTCAATACTGTGCACCTACATCATAAGATCAAAAAACAAAAAAGGAAAACAAAACCAACCAAAAACCCCCAAACCCAACAAAGTAAATAGCCCCCAGAAATCCAAAATGTGACTGGATAAAAGTGGTTCTAGAACAACCACAGCTCAGTTTCAGCTGAAACAGCACCAGTGAGAGCTGCCTTTTAAGGGAATGGTGATTTGCCCTTGTTGTATTTCATAGTCCCACGACACCGAGAGGAAGTATCAGGCACTGACTCTTTACCGTAAGACTATCCAGCAACACTTGTTTACCAAAGGAGTCACAGCCAAGCTGACTTGAGCTTCCAGAAGGCTGCCAAGAGGCGGCTGTGGTACAACGTGGAGCAGTGGGAAGCCCTCTCCCACGGCTATTATGGACCATTCATCTGGGAGCCTGGGAAAATGCCTCAGAGCTGCTGAGTTATCTGGAGCAGCCTGGCATGTGTTCACTCCCCAGCACCATCTGGCACCTGTGTGGCTCTGTACTTCACTCAAGTTCTCCAAAGGCACAGCACAAGCCTAACAAGGCCGAGTGCCCCCCAAATCTGTATCTGACAGGCACCTATTTCTCATTGCACAGTATTTTTATACCATCTTTTAAAATACATTTCACATTTCTGACAGGTTGTTGTGGATTAGAACTCTCTCTACATTTGGAAAGTAACAACAAAGTGAATCATTGCAATACACATTAAAAATATAAGAGGATAAATTTCTTATGTTCCAATGTGAAAGTAAATCCACAGGTGCATTAGACTTTCTGAAGCACTATATTGTACATTCATAAAAAAATCCACACTTTACTCTTGCTAGATTAATTTTTCCACACAGATTAAGCTATACTAGTAATGATGTTTACACTGTATAGAGCTTTTCATCTTCAAAGTGCTCCACAGACATATTATTACACTGCTTTTTAGCAGTCATATTTCTCCACATAAAATTATTCACCACCAAATCAAAAGCCCTGATAGTTTGTAAACAAAACAAAAAAAGGAACAGTTTATTCTACACCTACTGTTGTGCATCTTTCCTTCCCAAAACAAATGTCCAAGTCCACAGCCTGTGCTCCAGAGCAGGTTGCCATTTCTAATTTAGAAGAGATTCAAAAGCAAACACTAGCATGCAAGTTTAAGTCCAAGCCTGGGATAGACCAGGGACAACAGATGCAAGACAGCAGGTACAAAAAGTTGTTGAGATTTCCTGAGCCTTATCTGGAAACCATATGTATAACAAACATCTTCACCCAGTTCAAAGTTTTATACACCCAACAGTGGGTTTAAAACAACTGAAACATGTCAGGATGGAATCCATTCTTTCCATCCAGTCTGCCTTCAGTTCAAAGAAAGTGATTATCACAAATACACAGAAAAACATGTAGTGATCAACATCAAATAGAACTTATAAACTCTTTTAAAAAAACATTATGCCACATTGGCACATCAAGCTGAGCATCTCCCATAAACTGGCCAGACAGAGCTGTATCCAAATGGACCAATGTCATTTACTTACATCATTGAATTCCTCACAGTGACAAAAGGAAGGTAGATTCTAGCTAAAACGAGATACAAACACCATGGTGGTCCCAAGCTGGGCTCACAGGGCACTAGGGAATGCATAATACAGCAGAGGAATCTTCCAAAAAAATATGTCCTTTCAGTCTAACTGTCTCTGGATTTTCCTTGAAGAAATGCATGATCTGCATGAATTTTTTTTATGCCATGAAATACTTGAAAGGGAGGGATTTAGGTGTCAGAAATCTCTACAAAACGAAGTCTCTTCTAGCACAAAAACTCGACCAAACTTTTGAAATCAGTCTTTCAGAATTTACCAGACATGACTGGTTCCCCTTACTGTTCATTAGAACACAGAATCATGGGTGCCAATGCTATAATGCTGAAAGATTTTCAAATGAAGTCACTCAAACCCTTCACAGGTCTCCAGGCTCTATTTTTTTCCCTGTCAATAGGAAATAACTTCTGCAAAACTTTTACGCCTGAGATGAAAGGGTTTTAACCGTAAAGCTCCCCCAGCTGCCAAGATTTTCATCTTCTACCAATAGCAAGGTCTTTAGACAAGGGTCACTAAAAATGTCAGGAATATATTGCATCACATGGCTACAAAACCTTTGGGTTTGATGAAAAAAGCCCAACAATCTGCCACTGGAGACATGAGAAGGAAAGAACAATTAGGAGCAGGTATCTTCAGCAGAACTTGAAAAAGTGGCATGAACATAAAAAGATAGTTTCTTCAAAGGTGATCTTGATAAATGGTTAAATGGTAGCAATGAATATTCTTCTCTTTTTTTTTTTTTTTGAGGACTCCTGATGGGATAGCCAAGTGAAGCTAAGAGGTAGATGCTGATTATCATGACTCCCTTTCTACCCTATCATCTAGAGGACACTCCAGAAGCAAGTGTGTTCTAAGAAACATGTATGGACTTGAAGCAGCAGTTTCATGCTGTTGTTAAGCAAGCTGTGCCAGAGATTCACGAGTTTTTGCCATTTCACACAACAGACTCTTGCTACGTTTCCAACAACTCAGAAGAGAAGGAAATTCTGGGGCACAGCAAATAGGTGGAAAGTCACCAAAAAGGATCCTTGTGTATTTTCTCTTTGCAAATGCTGGCAAAGAGACCATATAAGACACAGCATCACAGCTGCTGAAAGGTTCTGATTCCTAATAAGCCTCTGTCTCTGCTCTCACAAGCTCTGATGCAGAGAGGATAAAACCAAAAAGACTGTGATGATTGTGATTCACCTGCTCAGTGCCACTCAACTCTAGCAATGAAGCAGGTGCAGGCTGTGGAACAAAGAGCTGGAGACTAACTGCAAAATGGTTTGTAACATTTTAGCTCACTTGAGAACATCATGTTGTAAGGACCACCTGAACTACACAGCTCAGTATTCTGCATTTCTGATATCAATGTAATAGATACCAAGTGCAAAAAAAAAAGTACAAAAAACATCCTCTTTTGTGATATTAACTACCAAATTTAAGGTCTTTTATACAAAAGATCAAAACTCACAATCCTGTCTTGTGCCATGGGAAGACAACAAAGAGGACAGGCACTGCCCATATCCTATGACCCACATGCACATAAAAATAATCCCCCACCAAACTAAATATATTACTTAAAAGAGTAACAGAAAGATACTGACAAGTCTGTCACCTTCTATCCTTTCTAAAACAAATTTTGAGATTTAAACATGGATTTGCATAGTGAATGTCACATACAGAATGTTTCTCCCTGAATAAGTGTAATTTGCTTTGCATTAGAACATCTCTGATCTGTCTGAAGCTGATGGAATACATCAAGTTCTGTTACTATGTCCACAATACATATTAAAGATTACACTGAACCTTTTTCCTCCTATTTCAAGTAAAAGTCTTTATTATTTGCTACACTACTAATTTTTTATTTAACTCTATATTTTCAAATAAATTAAGGCACAGGCCCTGTATAGCGTTGCTGGTATAGTCTTTTTTGTGGTTTGCCACTTGTGCCTTTGTAGTCCATAGAAACACTCAGTGGGTAATAACCACAACATACCTGGTACCTTCAGTGGTGAATCAAACACTCAGAACTGCTCTCACTTAACATGCAGAAAACATGCAAAAAATTTTTCAGGAATTGGCCTTCTGTCTCTATCCGGACACATTTCTGTATACCCTTATAAAAATTTTCCAAATATGAATAAACCCACTAAAATGTTTGCTATTTAAAAAGCTGTAGTTTCTACCTTGGTCATATGATAATGAAACTTAAGAACAAAGGAGAATATTAGTGTGTAATATAGCAACATGTAAAGTTTAAAAGAAATTCCTAATCATATTGAGCAATGAAATTACACTCCCAATTACTTCCAGTTATAATGAAAATAGAAAGGATGCTAATGCTCAGCACAGAGCTGCAATGATGATTTTTTTCTTAAAATATCAGGATTTTTGTTTTCTTTCACTGGTGATAGCTTGGGGACTTTTACACCGAGACTTTTAGGGAATGCAAGGGTTAAAGATGTGTAAAACAGATTTTCTCACAGTTTAAAGAGAGCAAAACAACACATTTAGGAAGCCAGACAGCTGAAAGGTCAAAACGTTACACTTCCAGGTCAAACTTCTGGTTGCAATTAAGTAAATTCCTCTAAACATTTCTAGGGAAATCATATTTCTTTTAGGTTTTAATTCAAATCCCTATTCTTTCTTGCCTACATTGCAACCAAAACAACATTTCTCCCTTTAGAAACATTTAATAAAGACTACTTTTCTTTTTTTTCTAAAGAAACCTGACATTTAATTTCAAAATAAAAGTCAATTTTTTTTTCCCCATCTCATTTAATATACAGTTGAACTATAGGCAAAATAAGCTCTTTAACCTAGTTAATTTTTAGGAAATAGATACAGTCTTCCTTCGAACTTAGAAATCATGTTTCCCTTTTCATCACAGTATGGTTTGGTTTGGACTTTCTGGATTTTTTTTCACTAAATCACGCTCTTTTCCCCCTCCCATGCAGTTATACAAAAACCCCTCCACGCTAAGATGCTGACAATGTCCTGATGTGAACACTTTCATACTAGCAACCTCCTGACACATATCCCTGCTCAACAAGATGACTTAAGTCTGAAAACACAGAACCTGAGCCCCAGTAATGCACAGAGACTGTCACAAGTCCCAAACACACACAGTCACTACAGCTGCACCCAGACACAGCATTTTCTGCACACAAACACACACAACAGGAATGTGCTGTCTGCTTGTTGGAATATCCCTGGAGGGATTTAAAGGATGTGTAGATATGGCACTTGGGGATGTTGTTCAGTGGTGGATGTGGCAGTGGTGGATTAATGGTTGGACTTGATGATCTTAAAGGTCATATCCAACATAAATGATTCTATGTGGGTTTTGCAATGCACAACAGGTAGACCTGGCACACACCTAAACAACTCACTGTGTATCTGTCTGTGATATATGCAATCATACATACCCAAGCTGAAAAAATGAAACCCTAAAGGTGCATTCATACTACATTAAAAATTATGACCAGATTTGGACATTATTCACCAATCCTTTCCTTCAGCAGAATGCAGATAATATGTTAAACTGCCCTCATTATTTATCTGCAGCATGTTCCAGGCAGCAGAGTCTTCCAGCTATCCCACACACATATTTATAAAGGTCAGACAGCTGAGGAAAGTCAGGTCTATCATACTGATCAAATAATTTCTTCTCTGGTATTTGAGACATTCCTACACAAGGAGTTTGAGCATTAAATGCAGACCACAGAATCACCTTGCCTAACTTCCAACACCTGCATCAAACTAGTACCCTAAACTTCATTTTTAACTGATAGAGATTAATTGCCTATTAACTTCCAGCCAGCTTTGAGAAACTGGGGCATAATTTCACTTTGTAAAGGCACACGACTAATGGATGCTGATTTTTTGCCTAACTATAAATGAAAACTCCAAATATAAACTTTCAATTTGCATAAATATATGTGTCTTTGCAAAAACTGAAGTACTAAAAGCACAATTCCTATGCAGAAGTACTCGGATGATACAGAAATATCTTTATAGCTTATACAGATGTGTTGGTTAGTAGCTGTTTGTGCATGCTATTAAACATTTTGTTTTGCATACACACACACTTAGGAGTAATATTCATACTAATTTTTCTTTTTGCAAAATGAAAAAATCATACAGAAACAAAAGACAAACAAAAGATAGAAACAAGATGGAAGCAAGAGAAAGGTACATAAAACATTAAGACAGATAGTAATTAAAGGTTAGAGATCAAGGCTATTTCCACAACCAACACCAAATTCTTCCTGGTCACAAAAATACACCAAATCAAACAACTCTCCTGTTATTTTAAATAAATTAGATTTCTTTCAATACAATACTAACTATATAAAACACTTTATTAAGAGCATCTTTAAAACAAGTACAATTTTTCATTTCTTATCCAAGACCATGAATAACTTGATGGGAGAGCTGCAACCAGGGAAGAAGTAAAATAAAGAGAACACATTCAACCCACCTGGAGCTGCAGCTCCAAATGTCCCATGTAAGACAGGGACAGCAATTGCTATAGTTTCTGCCAGTATCAGTGTAGCAACAGGAAGATCTTTCCAGAGGTAGAACCTTCAGTTTAGACAGTGCAGAGCTTCCTCTGCCACTCTTTGAGACACACCAACTCTCCTATGAATGAGCTCTCAGTTTGCAGTGCAGCCTTGTCCAGAGCAGCACAATGGTAAGAAAGACCACACTGGGTAAGACTACAGGTCCATAGAGCCAAGTGCCTTGCATGTAAAATGGCTACAAGGGGAGACTAAATACAAGAGCTAAAAACCCTGAGAAAAGAACAAAACAAACACAAACCAAAAGAATTATTCCAATATATAACCCTGATCTTCTAGAAGAAAAATGTTTCGGTGAAAAAAGATGCCCTTATTTCCTATTATCTGGCTATCAAAAAATGGGGAAAAAAGCAGTCTAAAGAAAATACAGGAAATACTAAGTCCAAGATACTAATCAAAAGATTTTTCATAAGTTATTGCATAAGTTGCTGCATACTTCAGGGAGCTATGAGGCTCTGTTGTCACAGACAGATGAATGTAAGTTTAAAGTTCACACAGATCTGCAGGACTTGGCCACAAATCATAAATGAGTCCATTGTAGAGAAGATGCAATATAATTCTTTTGAGAGACAGAAATTACAATGTGCAACTGCAAATATCAAAGTTCATTTAAAAGACTCCTCCTCAGTCCCCTATGGCAGCTTATCTGCCATAGCTTATTTCCCTCTAGTTGTACCCATCAAATTGTTGTAGAGTTGCTCTTTAAGCAATAAAGTAGAAGAGAGTCTAGTTAAAACCAAACCAAACAGCTTCCCAGCAGAGGAGTAAGAGTTAACAGCTGGGACAGTGGGAATAAAGCAGTTTTGCTGCTCCAGGATTGTAATGTGGAACATACTCTACAAACATCTTACACAATTCATGTCCTGCAGTAATAGTGAACACTCCTAAAGCAAACTGGGCCAGTCTGAAGAGGGTGTTTTCCTTAAAAAACATCATAATGTTCAAATTAAAGTGCAAGGCCAAAGAGTTTGGAATATTTACTACCATAATTCATTGTATATTTT
This sequence comes from Acanthisitta chloris, assembly GCF_000695815.1. Lineage (NCBI taxonomy): Eukaryota > Metazoa > Chordata > Aves > Passeriformes > Acanthisittidae > Acanthisitta > Acanthisitta chloris. Next base: position 69,208 of record NW_008658982.1, read on the forward strand.
TGTGCCCTTACAGGAGCCAAGAAAATAGTTTCCTAAGCAAGAGAAATGTATTTTCTTGTGAAACTGCATCTTATGCATTTTTCTTTATATTAAATACGATATGAACTTTAACTCCAGATCTCTGTAACGCTGAACTACTTCTAATAGCTCTTGTACTTCTTCCAGTTTCTCATTTTAGTAAGACTGTCAGGAGTTAATGACTGAAAATTTCATGCCAGAGACTTCTACCTGTTAATAAAGTACAATCACGTTTGCAAAAAGCAGCTGGGGGAAAAGATGGACAAATAGAGAAAACATGATCAAAATAAGCCTCATTTCCTTAGAAAACCAAGTAAAAAATATAAAAAAATATATACACGATCCCAGGGAAAGCAGATAAAATCAAGCTGGGAGCTCACTGTGCCATGTGACAGCATGCTTTCTAATTATTTTCACTGTAGAAGAGACTGTACAATAAAAAGATCTGAAACCAGAGCAAAAATGTTCCACCCCAAGCCAAAAAAAACAACAAGGATGCTAGGGAAGGAATGAGAATAGATCTGAAAATTACTTGCAGGATAAACATAGTTAACTTTTTTCTCCCTCAAAAGGTGGAAGAAGGTCAGTTAACCATATACCTTTTTCCTTCCTTCCTTCCATTTCTAGCATTGACATGTCTACCAACCACACTTCATTTCCACATTCTCTTTTTGCTTCCTCTGTGCCCATGTAAACCTTGCCTTCTTCCTTATTTTTTCCATAGCCTTCCCTTAGTCATTCTCCTGTATTTAATATCTCTACTCAGTGCTCTTTACAGTCTCCTCTTAATTCTCATTGCTCTTAATCAGAACCAGCCACTTTCAGTGGAACATGAAACTTGAAATAATGCAAGGACAAGCCATACCTGGCTGATGCCCTTCTTGCATGATTTTGGCCATGCAGATTAGATGCAGGCAAAATTCAACCTTGGAAAAATCAACCCCATTTTAATTTTCTCTTACAAAATAAAATCAACCAAAATCAAACACATTTGGACATTAATTAAACACAGGAAACAGTGAGTTTATACCAAAGCTTACATCCAAAGGCTAAATTAAAGCTTACTTTGGCAAATTGTTCATACTGGCCATTTGGGAGGGGTGGGGAAATTGTTCAGACAGAAGGAAGAATAGGAAGAACTTGCTTGTCTTGGCTACTTTCTCTCATTTTTCCATTCTTTCTTTCTTTCTTTCTTCTCCTGTGTGTAACACCCACAGATTTCCTAATGAGATGGTATGCGACCCACCACACACTGCAGTGGGGGTGGAACTGAAGTGAAAAAGAAATGTAAATTAACAAGTAACTTGCACAGATATTTACATTAAGTGCCACAAAACTGAAAGGTGGGATTAAATAGTATTCATACTAAACATAATATAACATTAATATTGAAAAGAAATTGTGATAGGTGGAACTTTTTCTTCAGAACAGTTATGGCAGTAGGACTTTACAAGAGATCTGCTCATCAAGTGAAGGTAGTTTGGCTTTTAGTTCTGAAGGGAAACCTAATACAACATGCTTTGACATTAAAGGTAGTCTAAAACTTATTAATATTGGTCTAATAATTCTGTTTCTAAGTAAATTTTGAAGACACCCTGGAGTGTGCACAGCAAGCTAATTAAAATGGACCTGAAAAGATGTGACTTCAGACAGAGGTGGAATGATGATCTGGGATACTTGAAATAGCAAATAAACAGTTATTAAGCATCTTAAGGTTCCTTCTACAGACACACACCCCCTTGCAATAGCAGGGGTTTTACAGCAGTGAAACTCCACACAGACTTGCATAACTTTGAGCAAAAGAAACCACATTCAGCTTGAAGAACGCAAAAACTTTTAATAACCTCCAAATGCAACAATAGCTGCAGCTTAAACACTTCTCCAGCAGCAGCTCCACTGTGTGCACAGTGAGCCACGTACCAAGCTCCTGCATTTCTCTGTATGCTACAGCACAGATCAGTCAAACACTGGCTGCTATCCTGCACTTCATCTGCTTGTGAAAAAACCACAAAACATTTCATTGCAGACTGCACGCAGAACCTGTGATCCTAGAGAGAGGAACACACAACAGAAGAGGTTTGGGAGCCACGTTTGAGTGATGAGAACTACTAGAGACTATTAGCCCTGTGGCTCACCTGAAAGGGACAGTCCTTAGAGGTAGGTCCCGGCTGCTGCACTGCACACCCACCTATTCTGTTATTTCCTTCTCAGGTAAGAACAGACTTGACTGTAACTTGAATAAACTTGATTCTTGGACTTGAACAAAGCACTCCTTTCTTACAAATTACAGCCCTGAGCAAAGCAGGCTGAGAGAAGAGGAAAGAACTGGATTTGGAAATGAAGCTCAACATGAATGTTCGTTATCACAGCCTGTTTGCTTCCTTTAGTTCTGTGTTGTTAATTAGTGACGATGAGAGTAACTGCAGAAAACTGATGGAACAGTAATTCTGCCTCATCCAAAGTAAATATCCTTTAATCTAAAACTGTCACTGATATTACTGATGACCTCCTCAAATGCATATCCTTAACTTTTTCATTTTCAGGAAACAAGGGGAAGAGTCAAGCAGATCAGTTCACAGCCCTGGACAGCATACCAGTACTATTACTGAAAAGTTCATAACATAAACCAAAATATAAGACCCTAAAAATTTCATGCACACACTCAAATTAACATTGCATTTCTCTGTATATATAAAACAATTATTATGTCTGGCAGTTTTACCTTATAAAATCATTGGTTTTGAAAACTTACTTTGACTGAGGCAGGAAACTTTAAAAAATAAAGAATAAAAAATATTTATTGATAAAAGAAAACACAGAAAAACCTCAACAAATCTCAGAAATCTAATCCCACCCTCTGTAATGTCCCACTGCTTTCACTGTACGAAAACTCTGGTTCACTAGAAACCAGAAGAGCACAGGGGTCTGGATGTTCATGTGTTTGACTAACAAGTACTTTAACGGGATGAAATGAACTTAAAACTTGCAAGGAAAAAAGTGCTTGGAAATCCTTTAGTGATCTGAAGCAGCTTTTGCTTATGTAGGATCATGTTCCTGGGGGTGGGGAAAAAACCCTCCTGTCATGCCATAACAATCTGGCTCCCACATATGCCTAAAAGTTTGCAGCAATAAGCCAAGCATACAGTATGTAACCTGTTTCCTTCATTAAAACCACTTATTATTATTGACATGTGTTTAAAACTGAACCATCAACTAGAACTCTAAAGGAATATACCTTTTCAATAATGGGAAACATTCTAAGAGGCAAAGAATTAGCTCAAAATTAAAATTGTTAATGCAACATACATAGAATTCAAAAAATTCTATGAGTATAGTGATTATATAAAGTAAACATGTAATTACATTTATTGCAGAAGTCAGACTTCAGTAGAGATCTATCTTGATATACTTAAGGAAATGTGGAAATCCATGTCCAACACAGGTCCTGACTATTGCATTCTATGACAAGTTTATAACATGCTTCAGGCCAGTAATAAAAAAAAAAAACTAACCTATTTTTTTCCCACGAACTATTTAAACATAAATTGCTTGTATGATATAACCCCAACAATAAGCCTATCGACTGCAAACACACCATTATGATCACAGTGAAATGATATTAAACAGAAACTGAAAGCCATTTAGCCCCAAAGATGCTCTGACATTAGAGCACAAGCTACAGTAATCACCACCTTCAGTTTAGAACGCGGATGTACTGAAATGGCACCTATTAGTCTCCTCACCCTCACAAAAAATAAGTTCCAGTTGGGTAAATGTTCTTAATACGGTTTTCTTCTGCACTCCCAAGGTCATTGGTGCTGCTGACTGAACAGACTGCCAGAAGAGGGAGAAGTAACAATATTATTTCTAAATGAAAAAATTTTTAACTATACATTCAAGTGGAAAGGAGACTTAAATCAGAAAAATTTCCATCAATTCTGCAGGACCCAAGGTTATATCATTTATTCCCTTTCATGATAAACTCTCAGACTAATAGCACGAGTGTTATGCTTATTTTTAGTAACACAGAAAATGAAAACCCATTTAATTTTTTCACCAATATTGCTGAAATAATTTCAGACCCAAACCCAACTGGTTTAAGCTTTCTGGCTTTCCTGATGGCAAATTTCTCCTGCAATAAAAATAAAGAACAGCAATTTTCACTATATTTTGCCACTTTATTTTATCATAAGTTAAACAATTTCTTTTACCAGTAAGAAACAAAGGACCAGACGATGAACGTTCCATGGATTTCCACTGACCACGTTGTTTACGTGCTTCCAAGTAGTGTTTGACTCTTGAAGCAACAAGTCCTTCTAGCAGCATGCAGACCTCCTGAAAGAGCAACCATTGGCCTATTTAGGTCTAAATTTACATCAGTGCACACAGAAACACAGCAGAAATCAATACAAAATCACCTCCTCTCACACGAACAGCAAGAACATTACATGCAATTAAGTAATGAGGGGAGAAGCACATAAACTGGGAAATGAATGGGAACAAGAGGGAGAATAAAACCATTTTTCAACAAAACAAGACAGGAAGTAGATTATGAAATTTCCACTTGGCAGATGAAATATATTATAATACCACATCAATAATTTTTGAAAATAAATCAGTTTCACTTGTATGCAAAGTAGGAAAAAATGCATGTTAAAAATGAATCACAGCATTAGGTATTTAAGCAAAATATTAGTAAAAATCCTTTCATGTCTTTCATACTTTCTTCAGCAAAACACAATAAAACCACATACAACTCAAGAACAAAACCTTCAGCCAGAATAATGACAGAAAAACAAACCTTGGAGTAAAAACAAAAAAAAATCCTTTGAATATCAAAGTAAGTTTTCAGTTTAATACACACACACACATTTTTGAGACTTTTCTCTCAGTATTCTCATTTTTCCATTGTGCATAACTATGTGCTCACAGAAATGATACTTTGTGGTACACAAAAATATTTTACCTTTTTTGTTTGGGTACAAACACCTTTTGTGTTTGGGTAATAGACAAAATTACATTAGTATTATCTAAACTCTCTTAGATTGAAATTTCCTTTTGATTAATGTAGAAAGTATGCAGAGCAACACATTTTTAATGCATTGCTCTAAATAAAAGCAGAACACATACATTGTGTCAGCCACAATGAGCATTTTTCTCCTAACAGTAAGAAGTACATTTTCCTTTCTGCTTGTAGAGTACAATTATAAAATACTATATTTTTTACCTATTCTTCTGTTTAACTCATTAAAGTGATCTCATTACACATTCCTTCACAGGACTATGGGTTCAGGGTAGAATGGAAAGGCCTTGAAGCAGCAGAACCAGTGTGTATTTGGTTCCTTGTGCAACAATAAACATGACCATGCACTTCCTTCATTTACATGGAACATACTTGAGTTGTTATACATATGGAAATATTACTTAAATGGTTCTCCACAAAGAATTATACAGAGCTCAGAGTACAAAGGCATAACTTAGACTTTGCTGTTCTAAGGGAAAGGAGATATGACAGAAAAGGCAGGGAAATTTGAAGGGCAGAAAGAGGGAAAAGCCCCCAAATGCCTCAACTGGCATCTCGCAGCAATCCCAAGATGTCTACAATCAGCCTCTGCCAGCAGTGTGCCACTGCAGTTGCTCCAATGCCCAGCTGTAATTCCTTACTCCAGCCTCATGCTCTGGTCATTCCTGTAGCTCCCAGGCTGCTCTATGTGACGTGCTCCAAGGAGAAGCTGGCAGCCAACTGCTCCCTCCTTCTACCTGGGATCACACTGCCAGGCTCTGTCTGCTCCAACAGCAGCCACTGACTTTCACT
>NW_008658982.1:75064-76450 GCF_000695815.1 Acanthisitta chloris
GCAGGAATCATGTTTGTTCCAGGGGCCTAAGAGCCATCCGCTTTTCCCACAGACAAGCAGAGAGGGCTGTTACAGCCAGTTTTATTCTCCAGAATTCGGAAAAAACAAAAATGTAGAAAACCACTTGTGATGTACATGCACATGGTCCCATTAAAAGTATATATATATAGGCATCATTTTTCTTTAAGACCTTTTCCCCCCCTACTTACACAAAGATTCTGCACAGGACTTTGAGGAAGCAAACTGTAAAGCCATTGGAATCAGAGTACTTGGAGGTTGCAAATATGCAACCTTTGTACTCCTCTCAAAATGTGTGGTCACAGAAATACACTGAATGCTGCCTTGTCATGCCTCTTTATTAAATCAATCATGATCTAATTTCCTGAAATTCATATCTTTTGTTTTGGCAACCTTACAAAATACATTTTGAAAACACTTAAAAGATAACAGGGAGAGTAAAACTGGTTATAAATAGAAGAGGTAATGAGCATTCATTTAGTTAGAAAAGAGAAGTCTAAAAGATTTCCCTTATTTTCTGATTTCTTTGCTTAATAAAGCACAAATCGGATGAACCACACACTGCTAAATGTTCTACTTTCACTTCCTCAGGATATTAATTTATTGTTTCTTTTAATATGATTTAACCTTTCAGAGGTTTAGGGACACTCTGCAGTGACAAGTTAATGATGCCATTATTAGGAAAGCTGCCTGCTGAAAATTACCGTAATGGAGACTTGCGGGAAAGTGCACAGACATCCCAACCATGGCCTGCAGTCCTTTTCAACAGGGAACTTCTCAAGTTCCCACACAGCCTGACACAGGGGAAAACTCCCACCAGTAACTCATCACAAGACTGTAGCAGAAATCACACACAATCTGATGAAAGTTGCAGTCAGAATTTTACTGCTTACTGATGAACTGGTTTCTCAAAATTTCATTTCTTGTCAGGACATACAAATGAGACACTTTATTTTTAAGTCTGGGAGTTTCTTTTCCTAAGATACAATGGTTCTACTATAGTTTATTAAGCATATTTATCCTCTAAATGTAACACCCTTCACACTTCTCAGAATGAGAAAAAAAATTAATAGATATTTCATCCTGTCACAATCTGATTTATATCGCTCAGGATAATTTACAAACATTCATAAAAACATATTTTTAATCTTAAAAGTCAGGAGAATCAAACCAGCACACATGCATGAATGTGTGCACACACACAGAGTTTAAAAACTAAAAAGCAAATTCACAGTGGTCATTAGTGACCCAAAAAGCACATATAGCTGACTTAGGGGTCCCACAGCAATCAGTGCTGGTTACGTATAAGTTACAATATTCTCCTAACGCTGAAAAATTCTGAACAGTTCAAGGCAATCCAACTTTTTC